>NC_092342.1:226762727-227078409 GCF_046630445.1 Rutidosis leptorrhynchoides | reverse complement strand
AACGTTTCATATTAATTAGTTTCGTTGCGAGGTTTTGACCTATATATGAGACGTTTTTCAAAGACTGCATTCGTTTTTAAAATAAACCATAACCTTTATTTTATCGATAAAGGTTTAAAAAATTACGAAGATTATCAAATAATGATAATCTAAAATATAGCGTTTTCACTCGACCATTACATAATGGTTTAAAATAATATTACACAATAACTTAAGTCTTCGAATGCAGTTTTTAAACAATATTATACAAGCATGCTGACTCCAATTCTTGTCCTTAATTTAGCATGCAACATCGAAAGCTCTTAATAATCACCTGAGAATAAACATGCTTAAAACGTCAACAAAATGTTGGTGAGTTATAGATTTAATCTATATATATCAAATTGTAATAATAATAGACCACAAGATTTCATTTTATAAACATAATCCTCAAGCAGAATCCTCTCGTCTGCATTAAGGTAAAATCATTCATATGATGAACACCTGGTAACCGACATTAACAAAATGCATATAGAATATCCCCAAAATAGAATCCTCTCGTCTGTATAACATAATCCTCTCGTCTATATAAAATTCGAAGTACTAAAGCATCCGTACCTCGGATGGGGTTTGTTAGGCACATAGATCTATCTTTAAGATTCGCGTCAATTAGGGGTAGTGTTCCCTAATTCTTAGGTTCGCGTCAATTAGGGGTACTGTTCCCTAATTCTTAGGTTACCAAGCTAAAAAGGGCGATATTCGGTATTCATAATCCAACATAGAATGTAGTTTCAAGTACTTGTGTCTATTTTGTAAAACATTTATAAAAATACATGTATTCTCATCCCAAAAATATTAGATAGTAAAAAATGGGACTATAACTCACTTTCACAGATTTTTCCTTCGTTGGAAATAAGACTTGGCCACTGGTCGATTCACAAACCTATAACAAATGTGTACATATATTTCAAAGTATGATTGAAATATATTCACAACATTTTTTATTACGTTTTTATGATTTAAGTTTGTTAAGTTAGCAGTCCTCGTTAGTAACCTACAACTAGTTATCCACAGTTAGATGTACAGAAATAAATCAATATATATTTTCTTGAATCAATCCACGACCCAGTGTATACACATCTCAGGCAAGATCACAACTCAAAGTATATATATTTTTGGAATCAACCTCAATCCTGTATAGCAAACTCGAACATTACAGCATATAGAGTGTCTATGGTTGTTCTAAATAATATATATAGATGGGTCGATATGATATGTCAAAACATTGTATACGTGTCTATGGTATCCCAAGATTACATAATATATGTTAGAATACATGTATAATACAATATAAGTTAGCTAGGATATGATTAGTGTAGATTTTTCGTAAAATTTTCGTAGCTACAACAAGTAAAATTTTCCAATTTTGTTTTACTCATAATTTCTTCGTTTTAAATCCGTTTTGAGTGATTCAAGTTGCTAAGGTTTCATAATGAACTGTAATTTATGAAACTAAACAGAAAAAGTATAAGTTTATAGTAGGAAATACAGGTTACAAGTCATTTACTAAAGAGGTAGTCATTTCCGTCGAAAGAACGACATCTTGATGACCATTCTGAAAAACATATTTCCACTTTGAGTTTAACCATGATTTTTGGATATAGTTTCATGTTCATATGAAATATCATTTTTCCGAAAAATAAACTTCCAATTTAAAGATTATGATAGTTTTTATTTTTCTAACCCAAAACAGCCCCCGGTTTCACTACGACGGCGTATGTCCGGTTTTACGGTATTCATCGTGTTTTCAGGTTTTAAATCATTAAGTTAGCATATCATATAGATATAGAACATGTGTTTAGTTGATTTTAAAAGTCAAGTTAGAGGGATTAACTTTATTTGTGAACAAGTTTAGAATTAACTAAACTATGTTCTAGTGATTACAAGTTTAAATTTTCGAATAAGATGCTTTTATATATATGAATTGAATGATGTTATGAACATTATTACTACCTTAATTTTAGTAGGTAAACCTACTGGAAATGAGAAATATAGATCTAGCTTCAAAGGATCCTTGGATAGTGATGTGTGCAGCGGGGTGTACGAAATAGTATTATTTTTACTAGGAAATACTACAAAATATGACACAAGTTTTATTAATTTACGGATGGGATATAACTAAACCTTGCTACAACACTATAGGCAGTGTACCTAATCGTAGAGTAGTGTAGTTTTTAGTAAGTCCGGTTCGTTCCACAGGGAGCTAGTGATTACGTACTATATTTTTATAAAACTATATTTATATAAATATATATATATATATATATAAGTAGTAATATTATTATAAAAGGGGGGTTTTTACCGTTTAATGACCGGTTTGTCGATTTTATATTTTTAAGCGTAAAGATAAATGACAATAATTAAAGTGCGTAAAATAAATAAATGACGATAAATAAAATAACAATAAATAAAATTGCGATAGAATATGAAATAAAAGGATTATGCTTATTTAAACTTCCGTAATCATGATGTTTGACGTTTTGATTTTAATTAATTGTTACTCGGGTTAATTGTCCTTTGTCATGGTTTATTTGATACCTATCTGGTTTTTATCCATAATAGTCCATCGGTCATAAATGTAAAGTGCGAGTGTCCTCGTCAAATTACCCTTATACCCGAAGTCAAATATTCCAACTAATTAAGGATTTACACTGTGACGCAGTTATCACTTCTGTCAACAATTACACCAGTTATCACTGTATGTAATCTACCCCTGTTTTAATTAGATATGAATATTAATTTACCCACTTGATCAGTTTGAATAATCAATTACCCAACCCGAATAATTAATTAAATGATTATAATAGATTCCATATGAACGTCACTAAATAGGACAACCATAATCATTATTAATTATTAGGATAATTAATTTGAAGATAGGTTCGACAGACTCCAATGAGTTGTCACTCAATTAGATAATACCCCCCATCTATTAATAGTCAATAGTCCAATTTCCACAAGTGTCGGTCTTTTGCCCAAACCTTAATTATGGTACAAAGCCCAATTACCCAATTTTAGTAATTAGCCCAACATCATGATTACTTCGTTTTAAATAAGCATAATAATAACTTAGCTACGAGACATTAATATAAAAAGGTTGAACATAACTTACAATGATTAAAAATAGCGTAGCGTTACACGGACAGAATTTCGACTTACACACTCAAACGATCTCTATCATAAATCTTATTATTATCATAATTTAAAATTAAAATTAAGATTATTGTTATATCTTATTACATTAACATTATGATAGAGATTTTTAGATATTGATATTGATAATAGATTTTTAGGATAGAAAAAGGGATGCTCTTAAATTGATCGATAATCATCGCCTTTTATAGGCAAAATATGAAATTGAATTTTCATTTACGACCCCTGAACTATGCTAAATTAACAACTTTTTATTATTTAATATTATTCTTATTATGAATTATTTAAATATTATATTTTATTCTTGTGCATAGTTGACTCGTAATTTTTACACCGTTGCGTCGAGCGTTGAGAGTTGACTCATGTCCCGGTTCCGGATTTTCGAACGTCCTTGCGTACTATTTTATATCGTGTACTTTGCGTTTTGTAACTTGTACTCTTGTCATTTTTAGATGTTCTTCATCAATAATTTGAACCTTTTTAATTGTATCTTGTACTTTTGAGCTTTTTGGACCTTTTTGTCTTCAATTTGTCGAATCTGCCTTTTGTCTTCGCACTTATTTAATATAAACGAATATCACTTGAAAATGGAACAATTGCAACTAAAATCTTGTCTTTCTTGGGGGATAATGCTATGAAATATATGTTCCTTTTTAGCCTTATCAATATCCCCACACTTGAGCGTTGCTTGTCCTCAAGCAATATAGTCTTGAAATACTAGAATCACTTCTTTATTCTTCACACTTTGTACATCAGTGATTTTGATATGGCGGTATAAACAATGGTAGTAACGATATGGTTTACAGTCCCACATGACTATAAAAATTTAGATCCATTAAGGAAATTGGATCTTTATGAAAACATTTGATCTTTTGAAAATTCATTCTAGCTTTTACCCTAGATAAGTTTTCTGATTTGATCCATCATCGGTGTTGCAAAATATATTTGTGGATCAATATTTTGGCTAAAACTTTTAGGTTCGTGTAATCCACTACTATCCCGGTATCGGAAAGCACACATCCAGTTTACTTGTTCCGTATATTACCTTTCGGTAAACTACCGTCCGGTTGTAAAGGAAAGCGATGAACAAGAAATTGTTAAGGCAATGTCCCGTGACATGCAGATGATTATGGTCTTATTAACGTGTCGGATGCTAGAACTATCCTTGGTAGGAGCGATAGTAAAGATCATCCTATAATTTTTCGGTCTGGCACAAGGTCCTGTCTCCGACCATGCTATGCAACCACTGTTCTTACGGTTGACACCCGTTTTGATTCAGGTGACCTAATGAATTCCAGGTGAATTTCTTAGGATTTTACGTTCAATGGTAATGAACGCATTGAAAATGGTTTTTCAGAAAACAAATCGGTTTGTATTTTTGATCAAAATATTTTCTCGTTCATGCTCGAGTTTAGATATCATCGAATTCCATGAGTTTGAATTCTCAATCTTTAAGGTCAATCTCTAGGATTGAGTATTATCAGTCTTAAAAGCTGATTTTTAATCTTTAAGGAGATTATCCTTTTTTGGGGATCTGATTCATTAGTCTTATCAAGCTAATTTGCACGGTGCCTCCCCATTGTACGAGATAAATCCTTCTCATGGTTAGGATAAATCTGACCACTTGGTGACCCTGTTTGATGCTGAGGTCAGTGGATTTCCTGCTGATTTTAGTGATGACTTTTCTAGATTTTTCGTCAACCTACAGCTGGTCTGGACGACAACTTCATGACCTAAATCAAGAAGCGCGTGTCTTTTTCGGAAGACTTTACTTCCTTTTAATGATGGAATTGATTCATCGTGTAGATCCATCTTTCTTTCAAATGTATTACAGTAAATCGGGTAAAACTGATCAGTATCGTCCAAAGCAAAAGTACCTGCAATAATCTTGTACAAAAATATGTGATATATGTTTTAAATTGAATAACTTGGTACATTCTTCCCACACTTAGTTTCTTTCTTTGCCTTTTTATTTTCTTCTATTTCATTTTAAATGAATTCAAGCGTTTTAGGGTGTTTCTCAATTTATGTCCTTTCCGAGGTAACGATAATTTCGGTATTATCACCTAGTTTTCACCGTTCATAAATATGTATAAACATGATTTTGACTTCATTTAATTGAAAATTTTTCAAATTTTCACAAAATTTGGCAAATAAACCAAGTATAAACCTGAGAGAATTTATAACCCTTCCCCACACTTAAGATCATGCAATGCCCTCATTTGCATGAAATCAGACTATAATTTAAATTCATGAGGGTGATTAGCGTAGAAAAGTGATTAAAAATACCGAGTTTGTAATTACAAAGCTCGTCGAATGATAGATGGCGCCTCATCGTTCATTCCTTCATTTGTTATATCATATTTGTTGTTTTGCGTCTTGTCGTCAAAATTAGTACCTTTTGCTTAACTTTAATGACAGTCTTTGAAAGTGCATTGTTTTACCCTGTTTTGTACATAAGATAAAATACAAACATATATATATATATATATATATATATATATATTTTTGAAGTTTGGTTTATAACCCCACTTTTCAAAAATTTATAAAGTATAATATTTTTGGCATACTTTAAATCAATAAAATTAAAAATAATGATAACAAAATTTGTCGCCCCGCCCTCGGGTAAAGTAATTTCGGCTTAATGACCTAGTCTTCAACTCACGACGAATTTTAGAAATCTTTTTTTCAACTTAATGAATTAAAGTAAATTTTGTTTTTAAAAACTTAAATTAAAATGCATATTAATTTCATAAAAAAAAACCTACAAAACAAAAATTCAGAATGGAGGGAGAAAACTAGTTCTTTAGTGTCTGCTAGCGGAAAAGACCAATCGGATTTCATTCTCGGAACTACACGAGAACAGAACAATTAACTCCAAACAGCATTTTCTTTTTAGAATATTTGAACCTCCTCACACTTAGGTAGCCGTGGTGTCAAAATTGTGATTAACTTCATCGTTAATTTCTCTTGGTCCATAATCAACTTGCATATCCGTGACTTTTTCTTTAAGCCATTGGTCGGATTCCTGTGTAATATCCATAATTTCAACTAGTTTCTCCTTTTCTTTAGGTGATAGATTGGATACTAACCGGTTACATAATTTAAAGTTCCCCTTGGTTTTAGCATCGCGAATCCGTTTAATAAGTTTCTTCATTGAACTATTAATAACGGGATCATTTAATTTCGTATCAACAACGGGGTTCTTTGTTATCATGTCATCATTAGGTGTTACTTCATTTTCCCCACACTTAGGCGTTTCATTATTGCTAAGTATTACCGTTGGAGTTGGTAAAACAACATGGTTCTTACCAATCGTTTTTGCTGGTTCAACGGTTTTGGTTGGTGGAGATTTAGTCTTTCGAATCATAAAGGTGATCGATTTGTCACCACTACTAAGTGTCATTCTACCATTTCCTACATCAAATAACGCCTTGGTGGACGCTAAGAATGGTCGACCTAAAATTAGAGGAATGTTTGGGTCCTCTTCTATGTTAATGACAATGAATTCGACTAGAAAGGTTAAATTGCCTACTTGAACGGGTAGGTTGTCAACAATTCCAACTGGGTGTTTAATGGTTTGATCAAAGAGTTGAACACTCATATCTGTTGGACTTAACTTACCTACACCTAATCTCTTATATAAGGAAATAGGCATAACACTTACACTTGCACCTAAATCTGCTAGTGCATCATACATGACACAATCACTAAGTAGACAAGGAACAATAAATTCACCCGGATCACCTACCCTAGGTGGAGGTTTTGGTGGAACTGTCTTCACCGGGTTTATATTTACGGCTTTTGTTTCTTGCACTTTCTTATTCTTTTTCTTCTTCTTCTTTCCAGAGGTATCACAATCTTTATTACCTATCACTTGCTCATACTCAACTCCTTTTCTTGGAAACGGGATGGGTGGTTTGTATGGTTCCACCACTGGCTTTACATACTCGGGTGGTGGTGGTGTAACTTCTTCATTGTTACTCTCATCTAAAACCTTCCCATCTTCTGGTGCTGGTTTTTCAGAATTCGTTGAAACCATATTAACATTCTCATTCCGAGGATTTACTTCAGTATTACTCGGTAGCTTTCCTTGTTCCCTCTCACTCATCATGCTAGCAAGAGTACCTACGTGTTTTTCTAGATTCAAAATGGAAGCTTGTTGAGTTCTTAATGACTGATCAAATGTCTCGTTCGTTTGGGTTTGAGTTTCAATAAATTGTGTTTGAGATTCAACTAGCTTGAATACCACGTCTTCCATATTTGACTTTTTCTCTTCGGTTTGTTGTTGTGGTTTATATAAGCCAGGTATTTGTTGATTGAAAGTGTTGTTTTGAGTTGGTTGGTTATTCGGACCTTGTTGGTTATACCAGTTATTTTCGGGTCCTTTTGGATTGTAAAGAATGTTTTGATTTCGATTGAAGTTTAGCTTTGGCGGTTGATAATTATTTTGATAATTATTTCCAGGCCTTTGGTTCATATAGGAAACATTCTCTCGTTGTTCCAATGTTGGTTCAATGTGACAATCTTTCAATAAGTGTGGTCCACCGCATAGCTCACAACTGATTCGTATTGCGTGAATATCTTTATTCATCTTTTCCATTCGTCTTTCGAAAGCATCTATTTTTGCGGAAACGGAATCAAAGTCATGGCTAGAATCAGCTCTAGCCGCTTTAGATGATCGAAAGATATCTTTTTCTTGATGCCACTCATGAGAGTGGGAAGCAGTGTTATCAATAATTTTGTAAGCTTCAGTTGCGGTTTTCTTCATAATGGAACCACCAGCTGTTATGTCGATGTCTTTTCTTGTAGCAACGTTGACACCTTGGTAGAATATTTGTACTATTTGATAAGTGTCTAAACCGTGTTGAGGACATCCTCTCAACATCTTTCCGAATCTTGTCCATGCCTCATATAATGTTTCATTTGGCTTTTGTGTGAACGTAACAATTTCTCCTTGAAGTCTCACGGCTTTGGATGCCGGAAAGAATCTTTTAAGAAATTTCTCAACTAAAACATCCCATGTGTCAATCGCCCCTTCAGGTAACGATTCTAACCAATCTTTGGCTTCTCCCTTTAAAGTCCAGGGAAACAACATGAGATAGATCTGTTCTTCCTCAACTTCTCGGATTTTGAATAGTGTACAGATCCTATTAAACGTACGAAGATGTTCGTTTGGATCTTCCTTCGGCGCACCACTATATTGGCACTGATTAGTTACCATGTGTAGGATTTGTCCTTTGATTTCATAATCTGGAGCATTTACTTCTGGCTTAATAATGGCGTGACCTTGGCCCGTGCGTTTAGCTCTCATTCGATCTTCCATACTTAGAGGTTCCGTTACTTCCATAATTGAATTCGTTGAATCGGTATCACTAGATGATTCTGATTTAATGGTTCGTTCCTCAACAATCTCTGTTTGAATGATTGGTGGCTCCGGAGGAAAGTTTAGTGGTTCAGGATCTACGAACCGTTCCTGAATATTCTCTGGATTCTCAATTGTGAGGTTGGGTTCAAAAAATGGATTATCGGAAATTTGAACTGAAGTACTTGGTCGACTGGATGACGATTCTAAAGAAAAATCAACGGCGGTTATATTTGCTAAATGTCTTGATCTAGTTACAGGTGGTGAATGTACAAAAGGTGGTGAACATCTTGCTCGGTGCATTCACTGAATATCCTATTAGTTTTTAAAAGGAAAGAAAAATTATAATAAGTTATCCAATCAATAGACTTTTATGATTTTGCCCACGTTTCGAATAGCCAAAAGATGCAGCAGAGGGGCAGGATTCGTTTGGTCTCAATATAATTGAGTACTGTTTGGCTCCAATAACCCGGTCCACGTACAAATCCAACTATTACTACGAACCAGAAAATTTTGATATCTATCAATTTAACCACTTAAAATAAATTTTCGTAATTTTAAGAAATTTAGAGAAGAAGTAGAAAAAATTCTAAGTCCTAAAAACTAGAATGGCGAGAAATAAGAAAGAAATAGATTGCGCGTCGAAAAATGTCGAAAAATAAAAGGTCGAAAAATAGGCGTCGAAAAATAAAAATAAGAAAGTAGCGCGAAAAACGGCGTCGCAAAATTCTAAAGCACCTAAATCTTAGTCTAAGGAATAAGCACTTAAGGGATTTTACGGCAAACCTAAAAATTCTAGAAATAAAAATAACTATGCAAAACTAAACTTAATACTAAAAGTTGCGACTATAATCTAAAAATCTAAAGGTAATAAAACTTAAAAAAAATATATATATTATTATTTATTATTTTTTTAAAATTTTTTTTTTTTTTAAAAAAAAAACGATTTTTTTTTTACAATTTTTTTTTTTTTTTAAAAACGAATTTTTTTTTCTTAAAAAAAACGTTTTTTTTTTTTACAATTTTTTTTTTTTTTTATAAAAAACGAATTTTTTTTTCTTTAAAAAAAAACATTTTTTTTACACAAATTTTTTTTTAACTCATTTACTATTCATGAATAGTAAATGAAAAGAAATTAATTAATTTACTATTCATATGAAAGCGACATTATAGAAATTATTAATTATAAGTTACATAATATACCGCTAAAGTATTTAATAAATACGACTTTTTTAAAATTTACGTATCAAATTTTGATTCTAAAATATTATTATATTATTATATTCTATTTCAATATTATTATATTATTATATTCTATTTCAATATTATTATATTATTATATTTTATTTCAATATTATTATAATTAAAAATATAGCGTTTTAGCGCTCCCCGGCAGCGGCGCCAAAAACTTGATGTGTGCAGCGGGGTGTACGAAATAGTATTATTTTTTTACTACAAAATGCGACGAAATATTACACAAGTTTTATTTATTTATTTATCGAGTGGATATACCTAAACCTTGCTACAACACTTATAGGCAGTGTACCTAATCGTAGAGTAGTGTAGTTTTTAGTAAGTCCGGTTCGTTCCACAGGGAGCTGGTGAAGTTAACGCTATATTATTAAGTTTATTTGTAAAAATATATATATAAATAAGTAGTAGTATTATTATAAAATGGGGGTTTTACCGTTTAATGACCGGTTTGTCGATTTTAAGCGTAAAAATAAATGACAAAAATTAAAGTGCGTAAAATAAATTGCGATAAATAAAATGACAGAAAATAAAATGACAGAAAATAAAAGTGCGATGAAAAATACAATAAAACAATTATGCTTATTTAAACTTCCGTAATCATGATGTTTAACGTTTTGATTTTAATTAATTGTTACTCGGGTTAATTGTCCTTTGTCATGGTTTATTTGATACCTATCTGGTTTTTGTCCATAATAGTCCATCGGTCATAAATATAAAGTGCGAGTGTCCTCGTCAAATTACCCTTATACCCGAAGTCAAATATTCCAACTAATTAAGGATTTAAACTGTGACGCAGTTATCACTTCTGTCAACAATTACACCAGTTATCACTGTATGTAATCTACCCCTGTTTTGATTAGATATGAATATTAATTTACCCACTTGATCAGTTTGAATAATCAATTACCCAACCCGGATAATTAATTAAATGATTATAATAGATTCCATATGAACGTCACTAAATAGGACAACCATAATCATTATTAATTATTAGGATAATTAATTTGAAGATAGGTTCGACAGACTCCAATGAGTTGTCACTCAATTAGACAATACACCCCATCTATTAATAGTTAATAGTCCAATTTCCACAAGTGTCGGTCTTTTGCCCAAACCTTAATTATGGTACAAAGTTCAATAACCCCGTCTTAATATTTAGTCAAACATCACGATTACTTTGGCTTAAATAAGCATAATAATAACTTAGTTACGAGACATTAATTTAAGAAGGAAGAACATAACTTACAGTGATTATTAATCGCGTAGCGTTACACGGACAGAGTTCCTACTTTAAAACCCGTAAAACATTTCTTACAATAACCCAATTATTATTAATCTTAAATTAAACTTAATATTATAAATATAAATATAAATTACATAAGAAAGAAAGAAGATTGGAAAAAGGTGTACATTTTCATTACTACGTGAATTCCATTTTATAGGCAAATGTTGATTTGAAATTTTCACTTATGACCCCTTAACTATGCTCATTTAACAACTTTTTATTATTTATTATTATTCTTATTATGAATTATTTAAATATTATATTATATTCTTGTGCATAGTTGACTTGTACTTTCAGCTCCGTTGCGTCGAGCGTTGATAGTTGGCTCGGGTACCGGTTTCGGATTTTCAAACGTCCTTTCGTATAATTTAATATCTTGTACTTTGCGTTTTGTAACTTGTACTCTTGTCATTTTTAGACGTTTCTCATCAATAAATTGAACCTTTTGAATTGTATCTTGTACATTTGAGCTTTTTGGACGTTTTGGTCTTTCAAATCTTTGTTTTTGTCTTTAAATCTTCATTTTCGAGCGATTTGCGTCTTTCGTCTTCCCACTTATTTATTTAACTATTACAACTAAAAATAAGGAAATTACATTTAAAAACTTTACATATTGGAACGATATTGCTACTAAATATATGTTCATTTGGAGCACTATCAAATATCCCCACACTTGAGCGTTGCTTGTCCTCAAGCAATACAGAACTTGAAATAAAAACATACATGAATCACTTTTTTATTCATCACATTTTGTACATCAGTGATTTTGATATAGCGGTATAAACAATGACAGTAATGATGGTTAAAGGTGGGTGTGTCATCCACAGTTGCCTCGGGTTTAGGTCAACGACACTTGCAATCAAATAGCCGATTTACTTTCGGTTTCCAAAGCAAAGTGCACATTTGAAAGGTGGTTTACAGTCCCACATGACTATGAAAATGTAGATCCTTAAGGGCAAAAATTAAAGTGCGTAAAATAAATTGCGATAAATAAAATGACAGAAAATAAAATGACAGAAAATAAAAGTGCGATGAAAAATACAATAAAACAATTATGCTTATTTAAACTTCCGTAATCATGATGTTTAACGTTTTGATTTTAATTAATTGTTACTCGGGTTAATTGTCCTTTGTCATGGTTTATTTGATACCTATCTGGTTTTTATCCATAATAGTCCATCGGTCATAAATATAAAGTGCGAGTGTCCTCGTCAAATTACCCTTATACCCGAAGTCAAATATTCCAACTAATTAAGGATTTAAACTGTGACGCAGTTATCACTTCTGTCAACAATTACACCAGTTATCACTGTATGTAATCTACCCCTGTTTTGATTAGATATGAATATTAATTTACCCACTTGATCAGTTTGAATAATCAATTACCCAACCCGAATAATTAATTAAATGATTATAATAGATTCCATATGAACGTCACTAAATAGGACAACCATAATCATTATTAATTATTAGGATAATTAATTTGAAGATAGGTTCGACAGACTCCAATGAGTTGTCACTCAATTAGACAATACCCCCCATCTATTAATAGTCAATAGTCCAATTTCCACAAGTGTCGGTCTTTTGCCCAAACCTTAATTATGGTACAAAGCCCAATTACCCAATTTTAGTAATTAGCCCAACATCATGATTACTTCGTTTTAAATAAGCATAATAATAACTTAGCTACGAGACATTAATATAAAAAGGTTGAACATAACTTACAATGATTAAAAATAGCGTAGCGTTACACGGACAGAATTTCGACTTACACACTCAAACGATCTCTATCATAAATCTTATTATTATCATAATTTAAAATTAAAATTAAGATTATTGTTATATCTTATTACATTAACATTATGATAGAGATTTTTATATATTGATATTGATAATAGATTTTTAGGATAGAAAAAGGGATGCTCTTAAATTGATCGATAATCATCGCCTTTTATAGGCAAAATATGAAATTGAATTTTCATTTACGACCCCTGAACTATGCTAAATTAACAACTTTTTATTATTTAATATTATTCTTATTATGAATTATTTAAATATTATATTTTATTCTTGTGCATAGTTGACTCGTAATTTTTACACCGTTGCGTCGAGCGTTGAGAGTTGACTCATGTCCCGGTTCCGGATTTTCGAACGTCCTTGCGTACTATTTTATATCGTGTACTTTGCGTTTTGTAACTTGTACTCTTGTCATTTTTAGATGTTCTTCATCAATAATTTGAACCTTTTTAATTGTATCTTGTACTTTTGAGCTTTTTGGACCTTTTTGTCTTCAATTTGTCGAATCTGCCTTTTGTCTTCGCACTTATTTAATATAAACGAATATCACTTGAAAATGGAACAATTGCAACTAAAATCTTGTCTTTCTTGGGGGATAATGCTATGAAATATATGTTCCTTTTTAGCCTTATCAGATAGCTTGAAAGTTCTTGAAGCAGAATCATGACACGAAAACAAGTTCAAGTAAGATTTCCACTTGAAATAAGATTGTTATAGTTATAGAAATTGAATCAAAGTTTGAATATGAGTATTACCTTGAATTAGAAAGATATCTTACTTTAAATAAGAAATATTTCTTGAGATTAGATGATCACTTGAAATGGATTTGCAATATTAGAAGTAAGCTAGTAAACTTGAAAGTGTTTTTGGTGTGTTCTTGAGTAGTTGTTTCGTAAGTTGATCTAGGTTAGGATTTATGAGCTAGATTGAGCTAGATTTTTGATGAAGGTGATGAAGAACACTTAGAACATCAAGAGAGAACAAGAGAGAGATAAGTTTGATGCATGAAAGTTGAAAAATGAAAGTGTTATGGTTGGTGATGAAAAACGTAATCCTACCCTTGAAGATAAGGTTCCATTAGTTTGTATTTTTGTTAGATATTTCATGCTAGTTGCCAAATGATGGTTCCCACATGTTTAGGTGACTCATTAAGGCTACTAAGAGTTGATCATTGAAGTGTATATACCAATAGTATATACGTCTAGAGGCTGGGTATTGTACGAATACGAATACGAATTGAATACGAGTAAATTGTGTTTACTGTAGCAAATAGTATATTTACTGTAGAAAATAGTTTTACTGTAGCAAAGCGAAAATTTACTGTAGCAATTAGTGTTTTATTGTAGCAAATAGTGTTTTACTTGTACATCTTTGATTTAATTGTATTTCTTCTTATATATATATATATATATATATATATATATATATATATATATATATATATATATATATATAAAATAAAAAATTACATCATAAAAAAAATAAAACGATTATATAATTATCACAAGTTATGACGTTCGTGAATCATCAGGCAAACTGGGTGGTCAATTGTCTACATGAAACTTATTTCAAATAATCAAGTCTTAACAAGTTTGATTGCTTAACATGTTGGAAACATTTAATCATGTAAATATCAATTTCATTTAATATATAATCATGGAAAATTCGGGTCACTAAAGTACCTACCCGTTAAATAAATTTCGTCCCGAAATTTTAAGTTGTTGAAGGTGTTGATGCTTCTTCTGGAAATAGGTGCGGGTATTTTAGCTTCATTTGATCTTCACGCTCCCAGGTGAACTCGGGTACTCGACGAGCATTCCATCGAACCTTAACGATTGGTATTTTATTTTGCTTAAGTCTTTTAACCTCACGATCCATTATTTCGACAAGTTCTTCAATGAATTGTAGTTTTTCGTTAATTGTAATTTCGTCTAATGGAATGGTGAGATCTTCTTTAGTAAAGCATTTCTTCAAATTCGAGACGTGGAAGGTGTTATGTACACCCGCGAGTTGTTGAGGTAACTCAAGTTGGTAAGCTACTGATCCAAAACGATCAATAATCTTGAATGGTCCAATGTACCTTGGATTTAATTTCCCCCGTTTACCAAATCGAACAACGCCTTTCCAAGGTGAAACCTTAAGCATGACCATGTCACCAATTTCAAATTCTATATCCTTTATTTTTCTGTTCGCCTAGCTCTTTTGTCGACTTTGAGCGGTTTTCAACCGTTGTTGAATTTGAATGATTTTCTCGATAGTTTCTTAGATAATTTCTGGACCCGTAATTTGTCTATCCCCCACTTCACTCCAACAAATCGGAGACCTGCACTTTCTGCCATAAAGTGCCCCAAACGGTGCCATCTCAATACTCGAGTGGTAACTGTTGTTGTAGGAAAATTCTGCTAACGGTAGATGTCGATCCCAACTGTTTCCAAAATCAATAACACATGCTCGTAGCATGTCTTCAAGAGTCTGTATCGTCCTTTCACTTTGCCCATCAGTTTGTGGATGATAGACAGTACTCATGTCTAGACGAGTCCCCAATGCTTGTTGTAACGTTTGCCAAAACCTTGAGACAAATCTGCCATCACTATCAGAGATAATAGAGATTGGTATTCCATGTCTGGAGACAACTTTCTTCAAGTATAGTCATGCTAACTTCTCCATTTTATCATCTTCTCTCATTGGCAGAAAGTGTGCTGACTTGGTGAGACGATCGACTATTACCCAAATATTATCATAACCACTTGCAGTCCTTGGCAATTTAGTAATGAAATCCATGGTAATGTTTTCCCATTTCCATTCCGGGATTTCAGGTTGTTGAATTAGACATGATGGTTTCTGATGTTCAGCTTTGACCTTAGAACACGTCAAACATTCTCCTACGTATTTAGCAATATCCGCTTTCATACCCGGCCACCAAAAGTGTTTCTTGAGATCTTTATACATCTTCCCCGTTTCGGGATGTATCGAATATCTGGTTTTATGTGCTTCCTTAACTACCATTTCTCTCACATCTCTAAATTTTGGTACCCAAATTCTTTCAGCCCTATACCGGGTTTCGTCTTCCCGAATATTAAGATGTTTTTCCGATCCTTTGGGTATTTCATTCTTCAAATTTCCCCTTTTAAAACTCCCTGTTGCGCCTCCTTTATTTGAGTAGTAAGGTTAGTACGAATAATTATATTCATAGATTTTACCCGCATAGGTTCTTTGTCTTTTCTACTCAAAGCGTCGGCTACCACATTCACCTTTCCCGGGTGGTAACGAATCTCAAAATCGTAATCATTTAACAATTCAATCCACCTACGCTACCTCATGTTTAGTTGTTTCTGATTAAATATATGTTGGAGACTTTTGTGATCGGTATATATAATACTTTTGACCCCATATAAGTAGTGCCTCCAAGTTGTTAATGCAAAAACAACCGCGCCTAATTCTAAATCATGCATCGAATAATTCTGCTCGTGAATCTTCAATTGTCTAGACGCATAAGCAATTACCTTTATTCGTTGCATTAATACACAACCGAGGCCGTGCTTTGAGGCGTCACAATATATCACAAAATCATCATTCCCTTCAGGCAATGACAATATAGGTGCCGTAGTTAACTTTTTCTTCAACAATTGAAACGCTTTCTCCTGCTAATCCTTCCATTCAAATTTCTTCCCTTTATGCGTTAATGTAGTCAAGGGTTTTGCTATTTTGGAAAAATCTTGGATGAATCTTCTGTAGTAACCAGCCAATCCTAAAAATTGACGTATATGCTTAGGAGTTTTCGGGGTTTCCCATTTTTCAAAGGTTTCAATCTTTGCCGAATCCACCTGAATACCTTCTTTGTTCACTATGTGACTGAGGAATTGAACTTCTTTCAACCAAAATGCACACTTTGAAAACTTAGCGTACAGTTTTTATTTTCTCAGCATCTCTAGCACTTTTCTCAAATGTTCTTCGTGCTCTTGATCATTCTTTGAGTAAATGAGTATGTCATCGACGAAAAAAATGACACACTTGTCAAGGTATGGTCCACACACCCGGTTCATGAGGTTCATGAATACGGCTGGTGCATTAGTTAAACCAAACGGCATTACCATAAACTCATAATGACCATAACGTGTTCTAAATGCAGTCTTTGGAATATCATCCTCCTTCACCCACATTTGATGATACCCAGAACGTAAATTGATCTTCGAATAAACCGACGAACCTTGCAGTTAATCGAATAAGTCGTTGATTCTCGGTAGTGGATAACGGTTCTTGATGGTAACTTTGTTCAACTCTCGGTAGTCGATACACAATCTAAATGTACCATCTTTCTTCTTGACAAACAAAACAGGAGCTCCCCATGGTGATGTGCTTGGTCGAATGAAACCACGTTCCAAAAGTTCTTGTAATTGGCTTTGTAATTCCTTCATTTCGCTAGGTGTGAGTCTGTATAGAGCACGAGCTATTGGTGCAGCTCCGGGTACAAGATCTATTTGAAATTCAAAGGATCGATGTGGAGGTAGTCCCGGTAATTCTTTCAGAAATACATCGGGAAATTCTTTTGCGACGGGAACATCACTGATGTTCTTTTCTTCGGTTTTGACTTCCTCGATGTGTGCTAAAATGACATAGCAACATTTTCTTATTAGTTTTTGCACCTTCAAGCTACTAATAAAATTTAACTTCGCGTTGCTCTTTTCTCCGTACACCATTATGGGTTTTCCTTTTTCGCGTATAATGCGAATCGCGTTTTTGTAACATACAACCTCTGCTCTCTCCTTTTTCAACCAATCCATGCCAATTATCACATCGAAACTCCCTAACTCTACTGGTATCAAATTAATCTTAAACGTTTCACCAACTAATTTAATTTCTCGGTTCTGACATATTTTATCCGCTGTAATAAATTTACCGTTTGCTAATTCGAGTAAAAACTTATTATCTAAAGGCATTAATAGACAATTCAATTTAGCACAAAAATCTCTACTCATATAGCTTCTATCTGCACCCGAATCAAATAAAACATAAGCAGGTTTTTCATCAATAAGAAACGTACCTGTAACAAGCTCCGGGTCTTCCTGTGCTTCTGCCACATTAATATTCGGTATTCATAATCTAACATAGAATGTAGTTTCAAGTACTTGTGTCTATTTTGTAAAACATTTATAAAACTGCATGTATTCTCATCCCAAAAATATTAGGTAGTAAAAAATGGGACTATAACTGACTTTCACAGATTTTTCCTTCGTTGAAAATAAGACTTGGCCACTGGTCGATTCACGAACCTATAACAAATGTGTACATATATATCAAAGTATGATTGAAATATATTCACAATATTTTTTATTACGTTTTTATGATTTAAGTTTGTTAAGTTAGCAGTTCTCGTTAATAACCTACAACTAGTTGTCCACAGTTAGATGTACAGAAATAAATCAATATATATTATCTTGAATCAATCCACGACCCAGTGTATACACGTCTCAGGCTAGATCACAACTCAAAGTATATATATTTTTGGAATCAACCTCAACCCTGTATAGCGAACTCAAACATTAAAGCATATAGAGTGTCTATGGTTGTTCCAAATAATATATATAGATGGGTCGATATGATATGTCAAAATATTGTATACGTGTCTATGGTATTCAAAGATTACATAATATATGTTAGAATACATGTATAATACAATATAAGTTAGCTAGGATATGATTAGTGTTGATTTGTCGAAAAATTTTCGTAGCTACAACAAGTAAAATTTTCGAATTTTGTTTTACCCATAATTTCTTCGTTTTAAATCCGTTTTGAGTGATTCAAGTTGCTATGGTTTCATAATGAACTGTAATTTATGATACTAAACAGAAAAAGTATAAGTTTATAGTCAGAAATACAGGTTACAAGTCATTTACTAAAGAGGTAGTCATTTCCGTCGAAAGAACGACATCTTGATGACCATTCTGAAAAACATACTTTCACTTTGAGTTTAACCATGATTTTTGGATATAACATCATGTTCATATGAAATATCATTTTTCCAGAAAATAAACTTCCAATTCAAAGATTAAGATAGTTTTTATTTTTCTAACCCAAAACAGCCCCCCGGTTTCACTACGACGGCGTATGTCCGGTTTTGCGGTGTTCATCGTGTTTTTAGGTCTTAAATCATTAAGTTAGCATATCATATAGATATAGAACATGTGTTTAGTTGATTTTAAAAGTCAAGTTAGAGGGATTAACTTTATTTGCGAACAAATTTAGAATTAACTAAACTATGTTCTAGTGATTACAAGTTTAAATTTTCGAATAAGATGCTTTTATATGTATGAATCGAATGATGTTATGAACATCGTTACTACCTTAATTTTAGTAGGTAAACCTACTGGAAATTAGAAATATAGATCTAGCTTCAAAGGATCCTTGGATGGCTTGAAAGTTCTTGAAGAAGAATCATGACACGAAAACAAGTTCAAGTAAGATTTCCACTCGAAATAAGATTGTTATAGTTATAGAAATTGAATCAAAGTTTGAATATGAGTATTACCTTAAATTAGAAAGATATCTTACTGTAAATAAGAAAAATTTCTTGAGATTAGATGATCACTTGAAATGGATTTGCAAGATTGGAAGTAAGCTAGTAAACTTGAAAGTGTTTTTGGTGTGTTCTTGAGTAGTTGTTTTGTAAGTTGATCTAGGTTAGGATTTATGAGCTAGATTGAGCTAGATTTTTGATGAAGGTGATAAAGAACACTTAGAACATCAAGAGAGAACAAGAGAGAGATAAGTTTGATGCATGAAAGTTGAAAAATTAAAGTGTTATGGTTGGTGAAGAAAAACGTGATCCTACCCTTGAATATAAGGTTCCATTAGTTTGTATTTTTGTTAGATATTTTATGCTAGTTGCCAAATGATAGTTCCCACATATTTAGGTGACTCATTAAGGCTGCTAAGAGCTGATCATTGAAGTGTATATACCAATAGTATATACGTCTAGATGCTGGGTATTGTACGAGTACGAATACGGATTAAATACGAGTAAATTGTGTTTACTGTAGTAAATAATATTTTACTGTAGCAAATTGTATTTTACTGCAGCAAATAGTTTTTTACTGTAGCAAATAGTATTTTACTATAGCAAAGCAAAAATTTACGGTAGCAAATAGTGTTTTACTGTAGCAAATAGTGTTTTACTTGTACATCTTTGATTTAATTGTTTTTCTTCTTCTTATATATATATATATATATATATATATATATATATATATATATATATATATATATATAAAATAAAAACTTACATCATAAAAAAAAATAAAACAATTATATAATTATCACAAGTTATGACGTTCGTGAATCATCAGGAAAACTGGGTGGTCAATTGTCTAAATAAAACTCATTTCAAATAATCAAGTCTTAACAAATTTGATTGCTTAACATGTTGGAAACATTTAATCATGTAAATATCAATTTCATTTAATATATAATCATGGAAAAGTTCGGGTCACTGCACTAAATTCTGAAACCTTCGAGTTTAAAATAAGAATATTTTTGAAGTAGTGTTGGGAACTGAAGCATGAATTAGTATAATATAATGACACTTGATCAACGTGATTATATTACAGTAAGTCATGCTGAGTTTCTAAATGGAACGTGATGATTCACAGACCATACCGTCATAATGTGCCATGTTACACGACTCTTGTATTCTACTTAATCTCTAAAATATCAAGAAAATATTTCTTGATGATTCGGTTTTTCCGAGGTATTCTGGTAATTTGACAAGTCAAGATCGTGCCATTACAATTTCCTTCCTAGAACATTAACAATGTTCATTCCGAAATTCATATCTGTGAATTCTGTACCATTACAAGCGGTGCTTAATCGTAAGAAGAAGAAACGAAAGGACAAAACTCCGAAATAGAAATTAGGGTATAAATCGCAGCAAATAAAAGAGAGCATTAACTGGGGATGACAATTATTATAGAAGACAGAAGCAGGAACTTTGAAATATAAAGGAAGATATAAAGCCCAACAACAACCCAGAAATTACAAACCATATATATCGATGCATATAGCAATATAAAGACCCGGGAAGACTAAAAACACTATAAAACCAAGAGTATAGTAGAAGTAAATCGATTCCTCCTGCAGCAGATGAAAAAGAAGAACGACATATATAAAGGATAGAAGTATATCGAGAACCAGAACTGGATGAAGCATATTGACAAATACTTTAAAATATGAGTTAAGGGAGAAAGAATAGAAGGTGTGAGTTGTAAGGAAACGTAGGAGGTGGATTTATAGTGAAATATCCGACAGAGAAATCAAGATGGATTATCGCATTAAATTGAAGAGAATCATAATCTCCTTAATCGCAGAAGAATCAAATCCAATATAGATTACAAAGATTTTCTTTAAATTCGGAGATCAATCGTGATGACGTTAAAAGATATGACGAATCATTACTATCTTATTTCATTCATTTACGATAACTGCACTCATACGCTTCGAGTAATCGAATTATTTATCCATACTTCTTAAACATGATAAAACTCTATAATCGTCATAATAACATTCTCATTGTTAGCCATGACGACCTCTATCAAATTTCGAGGACGAAATTTCTTTAACGGGTAGGTACTGTGATGACCCGGAAATTTTTGACCAAATTTAAACTTTATCTTTATATTATTCTGACACGATAAGTAAAGTTTGTTAAGTTGAATCTCTAGAATTTTAAACTATGTTTATACATTCATTTAACCTCAACCAAATTCCAATGATTCACGAACCATTAGATGAACAGATATGAGTATAGATATATACGTGTATATATTATAACTTGAAAACATTAACAAGGTCTTAGACAAATAATACTTTACATAAACGTATTTGTTTCAAAATATATATTCAAATAATTATCGATGGAATTAGAAGATGTTATCAAATGATTGATTTAACAGTTACATTAATTTATGATTACGAGTCTCTGTTAAGAGGTCCACTTTGATTTAGAAAACCTTTCCTTTTTAACGGTATCCGTAATATTTGGTAAAAGTGATTTACAAAAGTGTCATTAATGAGAGTTAGTCAAAAGTTAGTAATCATTTTCGTTTAAATTTCAAAAATATACTTTACTATGATTAACTCGTGTCCCTTGATAAATTAACTAGTTAGTTTTCATATTAAAAACATTATTTGATAAAATGAATACTATCATTTAAAACGAGTTAAATAAAACGAATTTTGAAATGTAATTGGTTTTGAAAGACTAAATATTATATCCTTAGGTAAATATTTCAAACATATATATTATGTACAAACTTACAATTCTAAATAAGAATATATATATATTTTAACTTAGTCATAAAACGTCCTAACTTAAAATAATATATTTTGATAAACAACGAGTCACTGATTTATAGAAGCAAATGACCACAACACTCAAATTTTATAAGTTACATTTTTATAAGGTAACTTATTGATGAGTAAGTCAAACATACGAAAGTGCGTTCGAAAAACCGAAAGTGGTACATGAGTCGAGTGACAACGTCCGTGTCATTTGAGTAAAAATTATATTTTTATCATAAGCGTAAATATAATATAATATATAAGTAATTATATAAATTAAATATAATATATATATAATAATAATAAAAAGTGTCAGCAACATGTTTTAATTCGAATGTGAAAGGATCCAAGTGTGACGACCCGGGAATTTCCGACCAAAATTTAAACTTAATCTTTATATGATTTCGATAAGATAAGCAAAGTCTGTAATGTTGAAGTCTCAAAAACTGTGAACTGTGCTCATGTATACATTTGACCTTTGAATACTCCCGACGATTCACGAACAACTAATTGGTAAATAGATATATATAATTTTATTTGAAATATTATTTGAAATAATATATGATTTAATTATTGAAAATAAATATATAAAATAATATTAGAATAGTTAATATTATTAAATAAAGTATATAGAATATATATTTTGTGATTTCGAAGTTATTTAATAAATGACGGTAACTCTCAATTGTCATTTGATAGATATTAATCGAGTTAAAAAGAAACTTATGTAATTTTAAAATAAACAGGGGTTAGAAAATGGGTTTTATAAATTTTAGGCTTATTAATAATATATTTAGAAGTTGTTTGTCCAATTTTAAAACTTTTTATATTTTACTTGAGGTTGGGAGTGAATAATTTATGTAATTTTTATTTAATAGTTAATGATCGAATTTCATACCATAATGACCAAAATAAATAAATAAAGTTAATTTGAAAAATTTAGAATTTTTCCGGAAGACTTTTATCCGTCACTGATTTAGAACGGGGCACGGAATAACAAATTGTCGGTAGAATAAACCAAAACTTTAGGCTGTTACACTGTTAAATCTTTTTTAACTTTAAGTAACGGGATATACTTTGCTTGACTAATCCTATATCTAATTCTATATATACATTTAAACATACACATAAAATATCACGACTACTTTCTTATTTTTTCTTTCTTCATGACCCATCTATCTATCTAACCTCTATCTAATATTTATTATATATATCACATATGTACTACAAACCCACTTGCTTCCAATTCTCTGATAATTTAAATTGGACCACTGTTTATGATTGAGTTAATTGATACCGTGCTCGAGATATTTATTCACATTAATTACTATTTGTGTTTCATCTATAATAATATATAATATATATAAATATATATGCTTATGCATATAGATATACACATTTACACACTACAGAAACCAAACTCATCTAGTTTATGGGATCTACAACTGTATCTATTGTTTGTATCATAGTCCTATATATGTACATGATCTGATATCAATCAAAATACAATTTCATAATCATCTTTATATCCCATATCTCTTCCTCTTTCTTTCTTTCTATCGTTAATTCCCCACCGCCACCACAAAACCACAAACCACCTTCAACAACCACCACCTTTCACCACCGTTACCTCTATTTTCTGTTTCTTCCACCTTTTCAGGCAACCATCAAACCGAACCAAAAGTTGTTTATTGTTTTTCCTTCGTAAACACCATCACCAACAACAATTCAATCACCACCATCGTCGTTTCCTACATAGGGAGACCATCACCATTTTTTTTCTCCTCTTACCACTTGCTCGATATGTTACTGCTATGCTGTTCGGATGTCGACGAGGAACACCACAAGACCACCTACTTCGATGACCATCGATCACCAAAGAAACCTGCTCATTTCCTTTTTGTTTTCTTACCCAATCAAACAACCAACCATGATCCACAACCATCATCATATCCGTTCAAACCAACCCACTGCCATCTTTTATTTTTCTTCTCTTCTTGTTCGAAGTATATGCTTTCTGCTACTGCAGTACTGTTACCGCTGCTCTTGTGTTTTCTTTTGCTCCAAACTGACACCTGCAAACCCTCGTGAACCAGGGTCTTTCTTAATGCAGCTGCTACGCTGTTTTTCTATTTTGTTTCAGCTTAAACCAAACCCAACACCATTGTGATAATTGCTGTAAGTTATTATTATTATTTTTTCTCAATGAACCTATTTAAGCCCCACATGTGCAATTTTGGTGATTTAATGTTATTGTTAATTATTATGTGGAGTCAGACAAAGACAATATAATACACACACCATCTATTACTTTTGCATCGGGCTTCAACTAGGACTTGTGAATAAATTCGTGCAGCTTGTTTTTATTTCTATTATTGGGCCGAATTAATTTAACTATTGGGCCGTGGTTATTGGTGAGTTGGACAAAATAAGGATGATGATTACGTAATGTAATAACACGATAATGATGAGGTACTAGGTGATGATAATAACACATGAAATATAGTAGTTAGAAGATGATGGAAATGATAAATGCTGATAATAATAGACGATAATGATAATGATCTTGAGTGATGATGATGGATGATATAGGATGATGATGTAGTGGTTATGTGATGTTACATGATGACACAGGAAGTCATAAATAAAGATGATGATTATGATGATGACCGAAGGAGTGAAGAATGGAGATTACAAATGATGATTATAGGTCACGAAAATAAAGATGATAATTAGGATTGAGATGTTGATGTACGATGATAAGGATGTTGAAGATGAAGGACTGTTATAATAATGATAATGATGAAATGAAGTTAGATGATGAAAGTGTTAATTAGTTTATAAGAAGAAGATTGCAGAGATACGGGTTTTAAACTTAGGATTAGAATAAATCAGAAAAGAATGGATGGAGGGATGGTTTGGGAGTGTTATCGGGTTAGCGGGACGTCTCGGGTTCAAACCCGGACTTGGGCAATTTTTTTAGGACTACTTCCTTGAGGTAGTTTACTTATTACTCTTTATTATTATTATTATTATTATTATTATTATTATTATTATTATTATTATTATTATTATTATTATTATTATTATTATTATTATTATTATTATTATTATTATTATTAATTATTATTATTATTATTATTATTATTATTCTTAGCATATTTATTTTTATTATTATTATCATAAGTATTAGTATTATTATTAGTAATAATATTACTATTATAATTATTAATATAAATATTAGTATTATTATTGTTAGAAAAATCGGTATAGTTATTATTATTAGGATTCATTATTAATAAAATTATCACTTTTAGAATTATTATTATTATCATTATTTTAGTATTATTATAAGTAATATTTTTAAAATGAATGATATTATATAAAAATATACTTAATACATATAATATAACTATATTAATATTTTTATGTAAAATATATAAAATGAATACATGAAACATATAGGTTATTAACATAAAAATGAGATAACTAATAAATTTATATACATATAAACTTGTTAGATTACAAATACGTGTATTAATATATATAATTGATATAGGTTCGTGAATCCGAGGCCAACCCTACACTTGTTCTATGACGTCATATGTATTTTTACTACAAAATACACTATCGTGAGTTTCATTATTCCCCTTTTAAATGCTTTTGAAATATATATTTTTGGGACTGGGAATACATGCGCTTTTATAAATGTTTTACGAAATAGACACAAGTAATCGAAACTACATTATATGGTTGAATGATCGAAGCAGAATATGCCCCTTTTGCTTGGTAACCTAAGAATTAGTAAACCGATCTACTAATTGACGCGAATCCTAAAGATAGATCTATTGGGCCTAACGAACCCCATCCGTTGGAGCGGATGCTTTAGTACTTCGATGTTGTTTTATCATGTCCGAAGGATTTCGCAGAATGATAGGGGATATCTTATATGCATCTAGTTAATGTCGGTTACCAGGTGTTCAATCCATATCAATGATTTTTGTCTCTATGCATGGGACGTATATTTATGAGAAATGAAAATCTTGTGGTCTATTAAAATGATGAAAATGAATGATTATGATAAACTAATGAACTCACCAACATTTTGGTTGACACTTTAATGCATGTTTATTCTCAGGTATGAAAGAAATCTTCCGCTGTGCATTTGCTCATTTTAGAGATATTACTTGGAGTCATTCATGACATATTTCAAAAGACGTTGCATTCGAGTCGTTGAGTTCATCAAGATTATTATTAAGTCAATTATAGTTGGATATATTATGGAATGGTATGCATGCCGTCAACTTTCGATGAAATGAAAGTTTGTCTTTTAAGAACGAATGCAATGTTTGTAAAATGTATCATATAGAGGTCAAGTACTTCGCGATGTAACCAAATGTAATGTATTCGTCCAGATGGATTAGGACGGGTTGTCTCACTAAGGTGCCATGTGATCGCATGGCCACCACCCTCATAACCCATGCGATGGAATGGCTGGGTATGAGAGGTCAGATGCTTAAAGTTTGAACGAATTCATTTTGTGCACACACTTCTATCCATCTATCTCTCGTACTAATCTCTCTATATATAAATTATAATAATAATAATTATTATTAATATTATTAATATTAAGTATTATTATTATTATTATTATTATTATTATTATTAGTATGATTATTAGTAGTATTATTATTAGTATTTATACATAAAATACTACGACGGAGTGCTGCTCGAGTAATCTAAAACGGGGTTCAAAAATGGATTTTTATGAGTAGGATAGGGCTAAGAAAATTATGGGTTATAGCTATGAAGATGATGGGTATGGTTCATGGGTATGCTCGTGAGGTTAATCTAGTGTTTATCGTCTCCGTTGCGTTTACGTACTTTTCCTGCAATATTGAATCTCAATATTGATACGTGAGCACTCATAGCTTAACTTTTATATAATTAATAGTGTATCACTGACAAGTGCTCGAGCATATAGGATTATGCATGCTTGTACATTTGATATGGTCATTTGATAGGTTATGTTGAATTCTGAATTAGATACATATACTACTGAGATAGGGTATATGATATGCATGTCGTTGGAAAGCTAGCGAAAAATTAAGAACTTTTCATTTAGATATCGAATGGTTTTGATGAACGGATTAGAAGTTATAGTCAATTGAATTTTTGTGTTATTATTAAAAATGATTATTATTATCGTCGTTATTATTGTCGTTCTAGTTTTTATCAAATTATTATTATTATTATTATTATTATTATTATTATGATTATTATTATTATTATCATTATCCATAGAAAGTTTTATCATTAAAAATTGTTATTTTATTATTATTAATATAGTTATTATCATTAAAGTTATAATTAGTATTATCATTAATATTATCGTAATATTTATTACCATTAGTATTATTATAACTAGAAACTAATATTAGTAACACCTAATTATTATAATTACTATTATTATCATTAACACGAACGCGATATAAAAGACGATTAAAAACTATTAAATGAATCGATTAAGAAATAATGAGTAAGAGTATCATGATGAAATTAGAATATTGTAAGATATTGATTTAGATAAAATTATCATTCTTATTATTTTTATCATTACTATTATTATTAAAAGTATTGTTAGTATTAAAACTATCATTTTAACGAAAATTATCAGTTTAATAGAAATGTCATTGTTATTATAAAATATCATTATTATTATCATTTTAAATAAAATTATTATTTTAAAGTTAATATTCAAAAGTATCGTAAATATTCAAGTTATTATAATTAGAATTATCATTTTATCATAATATTATTTTTAGTAAATATAAATATTGATATTTTTATTAATAGAATAATAATTATTATTATTACAAAATAATACAACTTTTACTTGTTATTATTATCAATGTTATTTTATCAAATAAATATGTAATACAAATAATATAATTACCATAATAAAACCTATCATAATATTTTTATGATATTAAATGAACTTTATAAATTTTATTACTTAAGATATATAAAAGTATATTTTTATATAAAGTATTATTTATCAATAAATGAATTATATTATTTTCTTTAATAAATCTTTTAAAAATATTTAAAAAATATAAAACGACGATATTTAAACTATATAATAATTATGTATAAATTTTGGAAATCATTTTAAGTCAAATTGACTTTTGTTGACTTTTGCATATTAGTCTCGAGCATTAGGATTGTTTTACACTATGACCTAACTTAAATTGTTAGACAAATTTTGACTATATATATATATATATATATATATATATATATATATATATATATATATATATATATATATATATATATATATATATATATATATATATATAATTAATATAGGTTCGTGAATCTGAGGCCAACCTTGCACTTGTTCAATGATGTTATATGTATTTTTACTACGAAATACAGTATAGTGAGTTTCATTTGCCTTTTTACCTTTATATTTTTGGGCTGAGAATACATGCGCAATTTTTATAAATGTTTTACGAAATAGACACAAGTAATCGAAACTACATTATATGGTTGAATGATCGAAGCCGAATATGCCCCTTTTTAGCTTGGTATCCTAAGAATTAGGGAACAGTACCCCTAATTGACGTGAATCCTAAAGATAGATCTATGGGCCTAACAAACCCCATCCGAGGTACGGATGCTTTAGTACTTCGATTTTTATACAGACGAGAGGATTCTGTTTTGGGGATATTCTATATGCATCTTATTAATGTCGGTTACCAGGTGTTCACCATATGAATGATTTTACCTTAATGCAGACGAGAGGATTCTGCTTGAGGATTATGTTTATGAAAAATGAAAATCTTGTGGTCTATTAAAATTATGGAAATGATCGATTATGATAAAATAATGAACTCACCAAACTTTTGGTTGACACTTGAAAGCACGTTTATTCTCAGGATTGAAAGAAATCTTTCGCTGTGCATTTGCTCAATTTAAAGATATTACTTGGAGTCATTCATGGTATATTTCAAAGGACGTTGCATTCAAGTCGATGAATTCAGTAAAGATTATGATTAAGTAAATGACCGATTAAATCATTTATAGATGGATATTATGAAATGGTATGCATGCTTGTCAACTTTCGGTGTAATGAAAGTTTGTCTTTCAAAAAGAATGCAATGTTTGTAAAATGTATCATATAGAGGTCAAATACCTCGCAATGTAATCATATGTTATTGTATTCGTTCTTATGGATTGGGACAGGTCTTTACATGTGGTATCAGAGCGTGGTCTTAGCGAACCAGGTCTGCATTAGTGTGTCTAACTGACAAGTTGTTAGGATGCATTAGTGAGTCTAGACTTTGACCGTGTTTGCATGTCAAAAGTTTTGCTTATCATTATTGTGTCGAAAATCATCTACTTATCATGCTTAGGAAAAATTACCTGCTTATCATTCTTAGTCTAGACACATCTTGCTGCATTGATTGCATGAATAGTGTATAGACAAAATTCATATCTTAACGTATCTGCTAAATCATATCTTATCGTATCTATTACTGTAAACTTTGCCTGACATATTCCTTAAATTCCTCCGTAATCTACGATATCTTTTGCTCTATATATATAGATATTCTATGAAATTAGAATACCACCCGATAGCCAGGAAATTATTTCATATCGAAAAATCCATTATTCAATCGAACAAAATGGAATTCGTCATTAGTTCAAGTCCCTCGAATTCCGATATGGAATCCCACTCAAGCTCCGAAAACAGTGTGACCGGAATGGATCAACCAATCAGTCATCATCTATTCTGGATGAATTGAGGATGGGTTCGTAGCCTCCTCAATCATTGGAGACAAGAAGAAGGTGATCCCTTCCTTCCACAACATTGTCCTCTTGACGATGAACCTGAAGCACTTACCGGTGAACCTGTTCGAAACACCATTTTCTCTATCATTTCTAGAGTATCTCATCACGATTATATACTACATCAAATTTTAGATTTTATTTATCCGCTCGTCCGAACCGAAAATCACCCCGGTGCAATAGAGGAAGTCAACGAGCTTTACGCTCGGGTAGTGGCTTTGGAGAATATGGTGCAAAGGTTACAAACACCAGCAGCAGCACCAGCAGCATAACCAGTACTACCATCATCAACACCAACATTACCATTACCACCCCCAACCATAACCGCGTCATAAACCTCAACTTTACAATCTGTCCCACGAGCATCGACGTCGGATACCAAGGAATACCAACAGCAACACATGATGAAGTGATGATTCATAACTTCATCGAAGAAACATTCTACGACAATTATGTAATTTTTAAAGTTTAGAGATTATCTATTCTAGCCTTAACCAAAAATCAGATAGAGTAGAAACCCTGACCGGAATAGTGCGTGATTTACAAACAACACAAGTTACACAAGCATTAACAGCAGTACCGTCGGCATCATTAGCATCAGCAGTACCGTCAACACCACCAGCATTAGCAGTACCTTCAACATCACTAACAGTATTACTGACATCAGCAACGTCCACTACACCATAAATTCCGTAAACTCTATAACCACCTCAGATATCGACACCACAATTATCAACGGATATATTGTATCAACAAGTTATGAAGTATTAATGCATTTCCTCTGAAGAATTTATATGTATATCTTATATATATGAATTTTTAAAACCACAATGTATCTTTTAGTACTAAGCTATTATGAATGAATTGAATAAGGGTAGATACTACTCGGTTAATTCATATTACTAATATGTTATGATGTACATCCTTCGTCAGTAACTTGACCATCGTTAACTATAATCTCTGTTTCAATTCAATGAATTCCATTTCATAATAAATCAAGTGTATTATTCAAATATATATTTGATTTTACACCTTCATTATCGATGCACCCGAAACTTTTCAGACAACACCATTCGTACCATGCGAAGTTCACAAAATTCCACGAACACTAACACCATTCACTGAAGAAATATCAATAAAAATGAATAATGAAGTATTGATTCATGATTTCATTTATGTTGATGAAATAATCCACGAAGATTACGTAATTTCTAAAGTTTTAGGAATTATTCAATTCTAGTTTCAGCCGTAAATCAAATGAGTTTAAATTAATATTAACTCATTAAATCTATATTACATCTGAAGAAAATATATATACCTATATATTTTCATAAAGACTGTAATAAAAAAATTTTTGTACAAAATATTAATGGTGAATTTTTTAACGGGTAGGTAATACTCGAGAAATATATAAATTCATAATTAATATGTTACATTCTTCAAATCTGATTCAACAATCATCAACTATACTCACTATTTTCTCAACGATACACTTTATTTCATAAAAATCAAAATAACCATACTCATTTAAATTCAATTACATATTCTGATTTTGAAATCGCAGAGTTCAATTCGAGATATAATCGGTATCATCCCTCTTAGATTCCTAAATTTTCAAAGCTATAATTTGACTTCAAAATTGTGTTAGAACATCATATGTATATTAACGATTACAATCTGCGTTCAAATCCTCCGAAATTCCTGAAGACACTTTAAATAATGAACAATCGAGATGATGATCCAACCACATGTTACCTACAGTTATGTACCTGAAAAACTCTTGAAACCAAAGTAAAAGTTTAAACACGTATCAGCGTCAATAATTTTGCGATTCCTTTGCAAAGTAGCCAGTTTTGTCACAGCTCCAGCAAAACAACTTCGACTTTCCAGTTGAAACATCTAATTATAACCTCGATATATATGTGGTCCTTTCACCATCGTTACCGGGGAACCGTTTATGTTACACCACATTAGCAATAAATTTACCAACAACTCCACTGATCTTTGATTTTTTCGAGAAATCATTATATTTAAACCCCATCATTTATTCATTTGCTCCTTGTAACGAGAATTACCATATGAATCATCGGGAATTAGCAATCAGTATTTTAAAATCTCGCAGCATGTCTACGCCAATAGTTATATGTGTACATATAACGGACTTACACACTTCGAATGTGAAGTTTCTGAAAAAAAAAACCCCGAACAGCGGAATAGTTCTCGAAATGCTGATGAAGTAGCAAAAACTATAAACGACCTTGACAGTAAAAAGTTTGATGATAAAGAATAGTGTGTTGGCAAAGCTCAGAAAAAGAGAAGGTTTGGAACTGGGAAACGGATTGAGCAAAGTATGAATTAGGCTGTGGACAAATCACAAAGACTAAACCTGCCTTCAAAGAATCCAAATAATTCAGTATATGTTGAAATCATTAACGAATACCTTGCTCCTGACTCTAAACCCCTGCGAACAATATTCTTTATCATCCTATGATATTAGAAATTCTAAGATATCATCGTATCTTTCATTATAAATATCCTCCATATTTCTGAAGATATTTTCATAATTAGTCTTATCTGAAATCATTTATCACCTCGCGTTATCTGTGTTACATCATAAAAGAAACTATTTTAGTTTCTAAATTCTGAAACCTTCGAGTTTAAAATAAGAATATTTTTGAAGTAGTGTTGGGAACTGAAGCATGAATTAGTATAATATAATGACACTTGATCAACGTGATTATATTACAGTAAGTCATGCTGAGTTTCTAAATGGAACGTGATAATTCACAGACCATACCGTCATCATGTGCCATGTTACACGACTCTTGTATTCTACTTAATCTCTAAAATATCAAGAAAATATTTCTTGATGATTCGGTTTTTTCCGAGGTATTCAGGTAATTTGACAAGTCAAGGTCGTGACATTACAATTTCCTTCCTAGAACATTAACAATGTTCATTCTGAAATTCATATCTGCGAATTCTTTACCATTAAAAGCGGTGCTTAATCGTAAGAAGAAGAAACGAAAGGACAAAACTCCGAAATAGAAATTGGGGTAAAATTCGCAGCAAATAAAAGAGAGCATTAACTAGTGATGACAATGATTATAGAAGATAGAAGCAGGAACTTCGAAATATAAAGGAAGATATAAATCCCAACAACAACCCAAAAATTACAAACCATATATATCGATGCATATAGCAATATAAAGACACGGGAGGACTAAAAACACTATAAAACCAAGAGTATAGTAGAAGTAAATAGATTCCTCTGGTGGCAGATGAAAAAGAAGAACGACAGATATAAAAGTTAGAAGTATATCGAGAACCAGAACTGGATGGAGCATATTGACAAATACTTTAAAATATGAGTTAAGGGAGAAAGAATAGAAGGTGTGAGTTGTAAGGAAACGAAGGAGGTGGATTTATAGTGAAATGTCCGATAGAGAAATCAAGATGGATTATCGCATTAAATCGAAGAGAATCATAATATCCTTAATCGCCGAAGAATCAAATCCAATATAGATTACAAAGATTTTCTTTAAATTCGGAGATCAATTATGATGACGTCAAAAGATATGATGAATCACTACTATCTAATTTCATTCATTTACGATAACTGCACTCATACGCTTCGAGTAATCGAATTATTTATCGATACTTCTTAAACATGATAAAACTCTATAATCATCATAATAACATTATCATTGTTAGCCATGATGACCTCTATCAAATTTCGGGGATGAAATTTCTTTAACGGGTAGGTACTGTGACGACCCGGAAATTTTCGACCAAATTTAAACTTTATCTTTATATTATTCCGACATGATAAGCAAAGTTTGTTAAGTTGAATCTCTGGAATTTTAAACTATGTTTATACATTCATTTAACCTCGACCAAATTCCAATGATTCATGAACCATTAGATGAACATATATGATTATAGATATATACGTGTATATATTATAACTTGAAAACATTAACAAGGACTTAGACAAATAATACTTTACATAAACGTATTTGTTTCTAAATATATATTCAAATAATTATCGATGGAATTAGAAGATGTTATCAAATGATTGATTTAACATTTACATTGAATTATGATTACGAGTCTCTGTTAAGAGGTCCACTTTGATTTAGAAAACCTTTCCTTTTTAACGGTATCCGTAATATTTGGTAAAAGTGATTTACAAAAGTGTCATTAACGAGAGTTAGTCAAAAGTTAGTAATCATTTCCGTTTAAATTTCAAAAGTATACTTTACTATGATTAACTCGTGTCCCTTGATAAATCAACTAGTTAGTTTTCATATTAAAAACATTATTTGATAAAATGACTACTATCATTTAAAACGAGTTAAATAAAACAAATTTTGAAATGTAATTGGTTTTGAAAGACTAAATATTATATCCTTAGGTAAATATTTCAAACATATATATTATGTACAAACTTACAATTCTAAATAAGAATATATATATATATTTTAACTTAGTCATAAAACGTCCTAACTTAAAATAATATATTTTGATAAACAACGAGTCACTGATTTATAAAAGCAAATGACCACAACACTCAAATTTTATAGGTTACATTTTTATAAGGTAACTTATTGATGAGTATGTCAAATCATTATTAAGGGTACACGAGCGTAACGTAAAAGGCTAGTTTTCTAAACATACGAAAGTGCGTTCGAAAAACCGAAAGTGGTACATGAGTCGAGTGACAACGTCCGTGTCATTTGAGTAAAAATTAAATTTTTACCATAAACGTAAATATAATATAATATATAAGTAATTATATAAATTAAATATAATATATATAATAATAATAATAATAAAAAGTGTCAGCAACACATTTTAATTCGAATGTGAAAGGATCCAAGGTACCATGCGATCGCATGGCCACCACCCTCATAACCCATGCGATCGCATGGCTGGGTATGAAAGATCAGATGCTTAAAGTTCGAATGAATTCATTTTGTGCACACACTTCTATCCATCTGTCTCTCGTACTACTCTCTCTATATATAAATTATAATAATAATAATTATTATTATTAATATTATTAATATTAATTATTATTATTATTATTAGTATGATTATTAGTAGTATTATTATTAGTATTTATACATAAAATACTACGACGGAGTGCTGCTCGAGTAATCTAAAACAGGGTTCAAAATTGATTTTTATGAGTAGGATAGGGCTAAGGAAATTATGGGTTATAGTTATGGAGGTGATGGGTATGGTTCATGGGTATGCTCGTGAGGTCAATCTAGTATTTATCGTCTCCGTTGCGTTTACGTACTTTTCCTATAATATTGAATCTCAATATTGATACGTGAGCACTCATAACTTAAATTTTAAATAATTAATAGTGTATCCATGACTAGTGCTCGAGTATATAGGATTATGCATGCTTGTACATTTGATATGGTCATTTGATATGTTATGTTGAATTCTGAATTAGATACATATACTACTGAGATAGGGTATATGATATGCATGTTGTTGGAAAGCTAGCGAAAAATTAAGAACTTTTCATTTAGATATCGAATGGTTTTGATTAACGGATTAGAAGTTATAGTCAATTGAATTTTTGTATTATTATTAAAAATGATTATTATTATTATCATCGTTATTATCGTCGTTCTAGTTTTTATCTAATTATTATTATTATTATTATTATGATTATTATTATTATCATTATCCATAGAAAGTTTTATCATTAAAAATTGTTATTTTATTATTATTACTATCGTTATTATCATTAAAGTTATAATTAGTATTATCATTAATATTATCGTAATATTTATTACAATTAGTATTATTATAACTAGAAACTAATATTAGTAACACCTAATTATTATAATTACTATTATTATCATTAACACGAACGCGATATAAAAAATGTTTAAAAACTATTAAATGAATCGATTAAGAAATAATGAGTAAGAGTATCATGATGAAATTAGAATATTGTAAGATATTTATTTAGATAAAATTATCATTCTTATTATTTTTATCATTACTATTATTATTAAAAGTATTGTTAGTATTAAAACTATCGTTTTAACAAAAATTATCATTTTAATAGAAATGTCATTGTTATTATAAAATATCATTATTATTATCATTCTAAATAAAATTATTATTTTAAAGTTAATATTCAAAAGTATCGTAAATATTCAAGTTATCATAATTAGAATTATCATTTTATCATAATATTATTTTTAGTAAATATAAATATTGATATTTTTATTAATAGAATAATAATAATTATTATTACAAAATAATACAACTTTTACTTGTTATTATTATCAATGTTATTTTATCAAATAAATATGTAATACAAATAATATAATTACCATAATAAAACCTATCATAATATTTTTATGATATTAAATGAACTTTATAAAATTTATTACTTAAGATATATAAAAGTATATTTTTATATAAAGTTTTATTTATTAATAAATTACTTATATTATTTGCTTTAATAAATCTTTTAAAAATATTTAAAAACTATAAAACGACGATATTTAAACTATATAATAATCATGTATAAATTTTAGAAATCATTTTAAGTCAAATTGACTTTTGTTGACTTTTGCATATTAGTCTCGAGCATTAGGATTGTGATACACTATGACCTAACCTAAATTGTTAGACAAATTTTGACTATATATATATATATATATATATACATATATATATATATATATATATACATATATATATATATATATACATATAATTAATATAGGTTCGTGAATTTGAGGCCAACCTTGCACTTGTTCAATGATGTTATATGTATTTTTACTACGAAATACAGTATGGTGAGTTTCATTTGCTTTTTTACCCTTTATATTTTTGGGCTGAGAATACATGCGCAATTTTTATAAATGTTTTACGAAATAGACACAAGTAAACGAAACTACATTATATGGTTGAGTGATCGAAGCCGAATATGCCCCTTTTTAGCTTGGTAACCTAAGAATTAGGGAACAGTACCCCTAATTGACGTGAATCCTAAAGATAGATCTATGGGCCTAACAAACCTGATCCGAGGTACAGATGCTTTAGTACTTCGATTTTTATACAGACGAGAGGATTCTGTTATACAGACGAGAGGATTCTGTTTTGGGGATATTCTATATGCATTTTGTTAATGTCGGTTACCAGGTGTTCACCATATGAATGATTTTACCTTAATGCAGACGAGAGGATTCTACTTGAGGATTATATTTATGAAAAATGAAAATCTTGTGGTCTATTAAAATTATGGAAATGATCGATTATGATAAACTAATGAACTCGCCAACCTTTTGGTTGACACTTGAAAGCATGTTTATTCTCAGGATTGAAAGAAATCTTCCGCTATGCATTTGCTCAATTTAAAGATATTACTTGGAGTCATTCATGGCATATTTCAAAAGACGTTGCATTCAAGTCGATGAATTCAGTAAAGATTATGATTAAGTAAATGACAGATTAAATCATTTATAGATGGATATTATGAAATGGTATGAATGCTTGTCAACTTTCGGTGTAATGTAAGTTTGTCTTTCAAAAAGAATGCAATGTTTGTAAAATGTATCATATAGAGGTCAAATACCTCGCAATGTAATCATATGTTATTATATTTGATCTTATGGATTGGGACGGGTCTTTACACATATTTTAGCGTATCTGCTAATTCATATCTTAGCGTATCCGTTACTGTAAACTTTGCCTCACATATTCCGTAAATTCCTCGATATTCTATGTAATTAGAATATCGTCCGATAGCCGGAAATTATTTCATATCAAGAATCCTTTATTCAATCTTATGAAATGGAACTCGTCACTAGTTCAAGTTCCTCGGATTCCGACAGCTATTCTGATATGGAAACACACTTGAGCTCCGAAAGCAGTATAACCGGAATGGATCAACAAATTAGTCATCACCAATTCTGGATGAATTGGGGATGGGTTCGTAGTCTACTAGATCATTGGAGACAAGAAGAAGGTGATCCCTTCCATCCATCAATTTTCCCTCTTGGCGAAGAACCTGAAGCACTTACCGGCGAACCTATCCGAAACACCATTTTCAGCCTCATTTCCAGAGTAGCTCAACACGATTATATTCTATCCACAATTCTAAACCTTATTCATCCGCTTGTTCTGACTGACAATCATCCCAGAATAATAGAAGAAGTCAACGAACTTCGCACTCGACTACTCAATTTGGAGAATATGGGGCAAAATTTACCAACTTCAGCAACATCACCAGCACCAACAGTATCATTAATAACAGCACCAGTACTATCAACAATCCATGCCTCAACATCTCATTCTGTACCTCGAGTATAATCATCGTTCTACATCATTTATCTTCGTTCGACATGGCGATTATGTAATCTATAATGTTTTAGAGATTATATATTCTTGTTCTAACAGTAAATCAAATGAGTGTAATATCATATTGACTCATTAAATCCATGATTACATCTGAAGAAAAAATACATGTATATATATTTTCGTAAAGATTGTAATTAAAAATTCTGTTGTACAAACTATTAATGGTGAAAATATTTTAACGGGTAGGTAATACCCGAGGAATATTTAGATTTCACATTAATAAGTTACACTGTACATTCTTCCAATCTGATTCAACAGTCATTTATTATCCTACTTACATCCACAGATATACGAATCCGTTCACCGCAGAATAACCATTTTCATTCAATTTTACATTTGGATTTTGACCTATCAGAATCCAACAAGTGGCATAATGAAGAAAATATTTGACAAAATAAAATTTGTTAGAAACAAACAAATTAACTATGAGAAATTTTGTTAAGAATTCACGCTAACAAAATCTTAGCTAACTGTTCCTAGATAACTGCTAATTCCTTATTACATTTTAATTATCGCAATTTATTTTATTGCAATTTAATTCTCGCAATTTTATTTATTGTCATTTAATTTCCGTTATTTATTTTACGCACTTTATTTATCGTCATTTAAATACTGTTAATTATGCATTTTAAATATCGGGACACACATACAAGGTTTCGACATATCATATCGGCACATCTATATATATTATTTGGAATAACCATAGAGACTCTATATGCAGTAATGCTCGAGTTAGCTATACAGGGTTGAGGTTGATTCTAAAATAATATATATACTTTGAGTTGTGATCGAGTCTGAGACATGTATACAATGGGTCACGATACGTATTAATTAATTCGAATATTATATATTAAACTACATATGAATTATTGAATTATTAACTGTGGACTACTAACATTGGACAATTAAAATGATTTAAAATATTGATTAAAACATATGAAACTAAACATTTCTTCAAGTTTGCCACTTGATTTCATCTTAAACCTCATTTGTATCTTGACAATTCCAATCTGCATTCAAACCTTTCATGATTCTTGAAAACATCTCAATCGAGAGGACGAATACCTTGCTCCTTACTTTAAAAACCTTGTAGACAATATTCTTCATCATCCTCTTATCTTAAATATTCTAAGATATCATCGTATCTTCCATTATAAATATCCTCCATATTTCTGAAGATATTTTCATAACCATTCTTATCTGGAAACATTTACCTCTTCGCGCTATCTGTGTTACATCATAAAAGAAACTATTTTAGTTTCTAAAATCTGAAACCTTCAAGTTTAAAAGATGAATGTTATTGAAGTAGTGTTGGGAACTAAAGCATGTGTTAGTATAATATAATGACACTTGATCAACGTGATTATATTACAGTAAGTCATGCCGAGTTTCTAATGAAACGTGATGATTCACAGACCATAACATCATCATGTGCCATGTTACACGACTCTTACATTCAATCTAACCTCTAAACATATCAAGAACATATTATCTTGATAGTTCTATCTTTTCCCTTAAATTCAGCAAATCAACCGTGACTATGTCACCGGTTAAGATGAACCTGCATTTAATCATTTCACTCTTTTGTGATAGCTTCACTCGTACTCTTCACATACATGAGTCGTTTTATCCATATTTCTCACTAATGATAAAAACTCTAATTTCTAGCTCGTATGCGTCATGAAAACATACTTATTGTCAATCATAACCATCCTAATCAAATTTCGGGACGAAATTTCTTTAACGGGTAGGTACTGTGACGACCGGGAAATTTCTGACCAAATTTAAACTTAATCTTTATATAGTTTCGACACGATAAGCAAAGTCTATTATACCGAGTCTCAAAATTTTTGAACTGTTGCATGAAATCATTTGACCTTCGACCAGTCCGATGATTCACGAACAAAATTGTATAAATAAATAGATATATATAAATGTATATAATTTCTCTCATAGATTATGTAACTCCTGACTTATATGTAATTAGTAATTAATTTATTATATAATATAGATATAAAAGTGATATTTAAATATACTATTAAAATTTAATAATTAATTTCAATTTACTATAAAAGTGAAACTATATGTTAGGAGAAGAAAAATCGAAGGAGTAGGCGTGTGTTTACCCTTTGTGACAAAGGTCATAGATTATATCTATTTATGAATCTGTTAGGATCACCTAACTGAAACGCTGTATTTTAGTAACGGATAAAACACCGGCGGTTGTTGCTGTTCTGTTATGTAATTAGACATAATTGTCTATGTATTTAAAATAAGTGGGTTGCTTTATTAAAATATACCCGTGACTTTCTTTATTACATTTTGTGTTTGTTTCCACCATCGCTAGTTAAAACATACACATATTTTTAAATACTATTATCTTTAGATTATATTTTGGAAGTGTCGGTAGAGATTTGAAATATCCAAAATCAATCAAATTCTGTACACAATACAAGAATAGATATTGTTAAAAACTTAGGCGGCTAACTGTTTACATCAATGATTTGAGATTCACTGTATCACTAACATGTTTTCATTTTTCCTTTTTCATCAACTTGATTGATGATTGATATATTGTATTATATGTAAATGTGTTGTATGCATATAGAAAACACACACACATACACAAATTCACTACTTCTTCTTCAACATCACACCACCGACGACCTCTATCTACACGTCACTGAAATCATCTCCTATCAGCACCATCGACTTCCATTATAACCACCAAAAACTTCCACAACCTACTTTTTATTCTATCTATTTCTTTCTTTTCTTAACGGGCACCACAAACCACTCCCGAGCACCACTTGTGTTCTATGTTTTGTATATGATTTGGTCATCATCCATCGCCATTAGACAACCAAGAACAAACCATCATAAACCATCATCAAACCTACTTGAAATACTCTTGAACCACCTTCTTCGTATAACTCACTTCGACCACCTTCAACACCTTACCACGACCACCATCAAACATCTCTATCACGACAATTCACCGCCACCACTACACTGGAGCACCACCATGATTCATCCTCTCTCTCTCTCTCACTATATCTTCTCTTTTTGTTTTGGCCGTCAACCTCCATCACCCTCAACCACCACTCCCGGTCACCATCATGTTCAACCACCTCAACGACACCATCACCATCACAACCTACTTATGTAACTTCTACTGTTACGGGTTATATTGTGTTCCTTCTTCGAACTGTAATAGCACAAACGAGAAACCATCGAATTTTTATTTCTTTGCAGCTGTGATGCTATTTTCCTGTTCGAAAAAAACTGTTCCAACCACACCCTCTTGTTTATGTTTTCTACGGGAACTATTAACCGCTGGTTCCTGTTCCTAATCACAACCGAGAACCACCACTGTCACCACCATGAAAACCGATCATATTTACTTCTGTTATATATATATATATATATATATATATATATATATATATATATATATATATATATATATATATATATATATATATATATATATATATATATATATATATATATATATATATATATATATATATTTGTGTTTTCTGTTCTTCAACGTTGCAAGTAACCATCAACCACAAACCGAAGATGTTTATGTTTCTACTTCTAATTAATGCTCTATTATATGTTGCACGTCCCTCTTTCTTTATTCCTTCATGGCCGACAAATTCCTTGCTTTTGAATCCCTTCTTCTTTGTGGTAGGCCAAGGAAGACCCACCCACTCTTTATATTAAACCATAAAACCTTTTGGATAGTGGGCCGAATTCCTTTTAGCTAATTGGCTTAACGATGATACAGTGAAGATGAATGATGAAATTAGTATTTGATAATAAAACTTATTCGCTTAAACAAGAGTAGTGTAAGGTGTTGGTTTCATTTTTTTAAAGCTATGTCTCACACCAAGGTGAAAGGTTGCCGACATGTATCATAGGTGTAGTCTAATGGGTTGTAAAGTGATGTTAGGAGTAGGCCGAAAATGAAATAAAATAATGTTACGGTATATTGATTTGAATGGGAGGTGATGTAAGGATGGGTAGGGTATATGATGATGAAGAACCGAAAATAATTTGGTGACCTGCTATCGAATTTTTCTTACTGATTCCGTTTCTGATTTGGGTCGAGACATCCACACACAATTCTCTTTTGGGCTGTTTATATTTAAAAGGGCTACTGTATTGGGCTGTTAACAAAATTCAGTTGGTACCTGTCGAAGCCCAACACAAATCCTATAGAACATTTGTTTTCTTTTGTTACTATATGATATTCTATTTAAACAAAAAGATGATGAAGAAGATGGGTAATTACACGATAATGATGATGATTACCTGATGTAAGGAGTGTTAATGTTATATGTGAGAATGATGATGATGTTTGAGCGTATGATAATGATGTTATGATTAGGGTTTAAGGATGATAGATGATACATGATTTGTAGATGATGAGGTTGTGATGGTTTATAGAATTCAGATCGCGATATAGAACAGATGTATAGAAATAGACGAATGGTTAAGGAGTGTAGTGGGTTAGCGAGAGGTCTCAGATTCGAGCCTTGACTAAGGCATTCTTTTTTTTTTGGAAAAAGCTTTGAAAGGTAGTTTCTATTATTATTATTATTATTATTATTATTATTATTATTATTATTATTATTATTATTATTATTATTATTATTATTATTATTATTATTATTATTATTATTATTATTAATTACTATTATGATTATGACAAACATAAAAATAAATATAATTTATGTTAAGAAATATCAAGATAAAAATAAGTATGGTTATGATCATAGTTAAGATAATTACAGCCGAGAAGATTAATTATATGCACGTTTACAATTAAAATAATATACGGATATAGTTATGAATATAATTAAGTCATGATTAAACAAAATTTTCATTTTCACTTTTATTAAAACTATTATTTTTATTTTTATTATTATTATTATTATTATTATTATTATTATTATTATTATTATTATTATTATTATTATTATTATTACTATTACTGAAAGTATCATTATTTTTAAGATTTATCATTCGTATTAAAATTATCATTAGTATTATTATTAGATTTATCATGATTTTTAGTATTATCTTTATCATTATTATTATTAGTATTATTAATTATTAATGTATCAAATAAAGATTTTTCTACATAAAAGTATATTTATGACATAAGACATGACTATATTAATATATTCGTAATAAATATTAATTATCTAGTTAAAGTATATAAAAATAAATATATCTAATTAAGATATTAATGAAACATTAAAAAAACAACTATATCACAAATAATATGTAAATTTGTTAGATTACAATTATATATGTTAATATATATATATATATATATATATATATATATATATATATATATATATATATATATATATATATATATATATATATATATATATATATATATATATATATATATATATATATATATATATATATATATATATATATATATATATATATATATATATATATATATATATATATATATAGGTTCGTGAATCCGAGGCCAACCCTGCATTGTTGAGTTTCGTCGTGTGAATATTTTTACTACAAAATATTGGATAGTGAGTTTCATTTGCTCCCCTTTTAAATGCTTTTGCAATATATATTTTTTGGGACTGAGAATACATGCGCTGCTTTTATAAATATTTTATGAAGTAGACACAAGTAATTGAAACTACATTATATGGTTGAATTATCGTATCGAATATGCCTCTTTTTAGTCTGGTAATCTAAGAATTAGGGAACGGACACCCTAATTGACGCGAATCCTAAAGATAGATCTATGGGCACTAACAAGCCCCCGTCAGAGAATTTGAACTGCTTTAGTACTTCAAATTTATCATGTTCGAAGGGAGTCCCGGAATGATGGGGATATTCTATATGCATCTTCTTAAGGTCGATTGCCAGGTGTTCAATCCATATGAATGATTTTTGTCTCTATGTATGGGACGTATATTTATGAGAAATGGAAATGAAAATCTTGTGGTCTATTAAAATGATGGAAATGATCAATTTTGATAAACTAATGAACTCACCAACCTTTTGGTTGACACTTTAAAGCATGTTTATTCTCAGGTATGAAAGAAATCTTTCGCTGTGCATTTGCTCATTTTAGAGATACTACTTGGAGTCATTCATGACATATTTCAAAAGACGTTGCATTCGAGTCATTGAGTTCATCAAGAATATTATTAACTCAATTATAGTTGGATATATTATGAAATGGTATGCATGTTGTCAACTTTCGATGTAATGAAAGTTTGTATTTCAAAAGCGAATGTAATATTTGTAAAATGTATCATTTAGAGGTCGAATACCTTGCAATGAAATCAACTATCGTGAATCGTTTATAATCGGTATGAACAGGTCATTTCATGGAATACTTATATTCGTTGCGTGTGTGATTAAAAGATTTGAGAAGTTAGTTTAGGAAACTTACTGTTACTTTGTCGCGTTCAAAGGTGGTGTGTCGCGTACCAGCTCATCGCGAAACACGATGGTAAGGATCAAAACGCGATGGCCCCAAAGGCCTCCCTCCTGACTTGTATATCGCGTTTAAATAGGTTTAGTCACATTCCGGTATTGCTTGTCATGAAACGCGACATCCCTGACGTGAAACGCGATGTCTATCGCAGAAAATGACTTTCTTAACCCAATGGCATCTTTTAGGGGTGTTTTGGTCTTTTCACTTGTAAATGGTTTTAGATCTTAAAAACTGATGCAAGGGTTATCCTAACTCATTAAACACATATTGACCAACACCACATTAAATTTTAGAGAGAGAGTAGAGTTTTAGTGAGAGAAAGCTCACTTTGGGGAAGAAGGAGGCCAAATCTCACCCGAGTCCAAGTGTTAAAGTTGTTCCCTACGTCTCTAGCTACATTTTGATAGTGTTGGTAAGTCTTAACTCCATGTTTTGAGCCTAATTTGATTTATGGCTAGGGTTTTGTTATTTAAGACTTGTAAGACCCATTTGGGGTTTAAATGGGCTAATTTGGGTTAAGTTGATGTAAGAAAACCCTAAGGTTTTGTAATCTAGGATTTGGTCTTGTAATTTGGTGTTTAAAGTGTAATTGTGTTGTTAAATCACTAATACATTTATGTGTTATTGAAAGTTTTGTTAATGGGTTCAAGTTTGACCAAATTATGAGTTTTGATTATAAAATTGGTTAAATGGATAATTGTTGACCTAGATGTGCAAGATGGGTATGAAATACCTTAAGTTTATGTTAGTTGGTGTTGTTGGAACTTAATCACTAGCTCTTAGTGACTAATGATGAGTCTTGGCCTCGAATGGGCGGTTTTAGTGTCAATGGGTCATTTAATGCAATTGGGTCATTAAATGCACAAGAGTTAAGTGTTGGTGGTTAGTCTAACTAGTTTGTATGTTGATTGGGTACTTAATGTATTAGGTACTTTGCTTTGAAGCTTACGAACGTGTTTAATCATCACCGACATGTTAAGGTGAGTGAAATAATTATATATGTATGTATATGATTTATTTGCTTGTGGGATATGGGTTTAAGTTTGATGTAGATGATACCATGTCCTAGAGTATATTGTTTGTTTTTTATGAGGGTTAAATTTCGATGTTGACGATACCTCATGTATGGATTTAAAGTTCGATGTTGATGAAGCCATACCACTATTGTAGTGACATTTGATGAGAGTTTAAGTTCGATATTGACGATACCTCATATGTGGGTTTAAGTTTGATATTGACGATACCACATTAATTCTTTCAATGAGGGTTTAAGTTCGATGCTGACGATACCTCACATGTGGGTTTAAGTTCGATGTTGATGATACCACATTTATTGGGACAGATGGGAATGAAATTCGATGTTGACGATACCATTCGTTGGGCTAGCCTTGAAAACTTGAATAGTAATGGATGTTGTGATCATCAATGTTTGTGTATTGTAGTGTAGCATATTATATTGTTCGTGTTATACGCTATTGTTATACTATCTTGTGTTATCGAAGATTTAGCGTTATACTTTGCGATGGTATGCTATTTTATTGCTAGTATGTATGCAGAAATTGTGTAAGTGATTGCAAGTGAGTAAGTTATATATGTATATATATAATTATTGCATTCACTAAGCATTTTGCCTACCCCTCTCGTTGTTTACTTTTTAGGTACAAGTATGAAGAAGGGGAAGGGGGTTGCCGGGAATTAGATATTCCCATGTTGGTTGCTTAGGTGAAGCTTTTTGGAAACGGCCTATTGTTTTGAGAAGTTTAGCCCCAAACTATGCTCGAGTGTCGTTTGGTTTAAAACTTTCATTTTGTGGGTCAAACTTGAATCGCTTTTGATTAAAGGGCTTTGTGCCTATCATGTAACTTTAACCTTGTTGAATGTTTAAACAATTCGTATAAACCGGTCGACATCATGTAACCATTTAAAGTGGCGTGTGAATGGTTTAATTATATAAAAAAAATTATCGGGTTAAATACGGGTTGGGTTGTTTCTAGTGCTATCAGAGCATGGTCTAAGGGATTTAGGCGACTTGAGATAGGTGCCTAGACTTAGACTTTATTGCGAATGCGTTTTATGGGGGACTTGTAGGAGACGAGTCGAACCGGGTTTGGTTAGTGCCTATGTTTAGGTGAACTAACTTTGCGTTAATTGTTTTGTATTGTGTTTGCAATCATCAAGCGAGATAGACGTTGTACTAGCAAGTTGATGTGACGTGCTCACGTAACAATGACTAGCTACCATTGTTACGGGTGCAAATCATGTTAAGCAAGCAATGTACGATGAGTATGTGACGACCCAGAAAAATTCGACTAATTTTAAACCAAACTCTCGATACAATTTAATATTTCGACACGATAAGCAAAGTCTGCAAGGTTGAGTCTCAAAAATATTGAACTGTTTTTATATATGCATTTACCCTTGACTATTTCCGACGATTCACGAACATTAATTTACGATTAGATAAGTATATATACATATAATAATTTGCAAAAAATAAAATTACAAAGTATTAATTGATATGCTCTGAGTTAATTGTTTCAATACATTATTAATATATTTAACTACTTGTTAGTTAAAAAAAACTAATTATATATATATATATATATATATATATATATATATATATATATATATATATATATATATATATATATATATATATGAATTTTATACTTAATTGATGATTATATGTATAGTATAACATATTAAAATGTATATTATTAAATATTAAATATATATTATATTATTATTAAATATTACATAATTAATAAATATGAAATATTAATATATTAAACTTACTTACTAACTAAAACTAAAATATAGTTACTGTATCAATATTATTATTGGTGTTAATATCAATGTTAAAATCATTATGAGTAAGTATTATTATTAGTAACATAAATAATAATATTATTACCATTTTTATAGTTAATATCATTATTAATATCTAATATTATTATAATTATTATTAGTGTTATTATAATTAATATTTATTAGAAAACAATACATTTTATTATTAACATTAATAATAGGATTATTATCATTTTATTATTATTAGTACCAAGATTATTTATTATTAATATAATTATTATTAATAATACATTTATTAATTATCAAAAATTATAAACTATAAATCAAGAAGAACGTACGAATCTATTTCATGTAACTATCACACTGTATTTGATTTTCAAAAATTCGTACAAATCACAATTCAATCAAAGGAACAATCCAAGAATCCGTTAGCTATCAAATTCACCTTCGCATCACCTTGATCAATCTGATAGATATTAAATTCAGATAAATACAAATTATAAAGACTGAATTATTCCATTCTGTTAGCTATCACCATCGGCTTTTAAAATTATGCTCTGTATTTTGTTTCCTGTCTAATTCCTGTCTGCATTCTGTTAGACGTCGAATTCAATCACTACAAAACAATTGTTAATCGAATCTTGTGGTGATATTTATCTCGTTGCACTCTATAAAACCTAAACTGCAAATTCAAAAAGCAGGAAAAGAAAAATCAAAAAAAAAATATAAAGAAACTGTCATTATAACACTAACCTTTTGTGTTTGAAACCATTCATCACCACTTCCATCACGGTCACCCTTGAACCGCCACTACCTTGGGCACAAACACCCCACTTGCGTATATTTTTCTTTTCTTTTCTGTTAGAACCCAATCATAAGCAAACTACTACTTGCCTGTTATTCTATCCGTGATAAACAACCACCCCATACCACCATCTACGATCATTGTGTTACTACAACTATATGTTCTTGCTCGATTTCAGCTGCTAAGTTTCTGTTTCTAGTCGCCTTGTACATAATCAAACCATAATCGACTTATTCACCTTCTTGTCAAAAACACCATGAAATAACCACCACAATCACCATCACTACACCATCGTGTTATATTCCATGAATCAAACTACCACCACCACCACAACCTTCTCTCTATATATATATATATTCCTCTCTCTCTTCACTCCCTCTCATCTCTCTCTGACTGGAATCACAACAACCGTCACCACCATTATAACCCATCAAATGAACTCCTAAACCAGCACCTCAAGATCCTGTCTTCTGTTTCGATGACCAACAGAATCTTAAACCGATAAACCTGCTACAACAAACATGTTCTATTACGGACTTAGCAACTACCATTTTTTTTCTTTCCTATTTTGAATTCCTGCTGCAACTTCATATGCTCCACCCTTCTTTTTTTTTTTTTGACGAACAGCTCTAGCAAATCACTTTTCTTCTACGTTTTTATTTGTTATTTTTGGTTCTATATAGTGATTGAATGGCGATGGGGTGATTATAAATAAACGGTGAAGGTAATAATTAATATCAAAGTAGATGTTGATTTCGCATTTTTTCTTAAATGGCCGACACCCTCAATCAAATTAAACCCCACCCATCATTGTTCTCATCAATCTATCTGCTTTGCAAGGAAGGAACCTTTAATCCACTTGGGGTAAGGATTATCTATTCTTTGTTGGGTTATGAGACTCCATTTAAACATTTCCATAGTGGTGGACGTTGGGTTGAACAAGGCCAAGCCCAACAGAATTAAATGGGCCACGAAACCAAACAACTCGAAATTTCAAATGGACCGTGTCAGTTTATTTATATTTTTTCGGTTTGAGCTGAACGATCACTACATGATATATAATGAGAGATGTTAAGTTGATAGTTATATTGATATAAGTATGATATGAGTATGATGATGATCCTGGAAAGAGAATGATGATGATAATCGTTATTATTATAATGGTTATGGTCATGATATGGTGATGAATGAAGAAGGTAACGGTGTAAATGCTAAATAATATAATCCTGATAATAGTTTGAAGTATATGGTGGTTATGATCACAAAGATGAACGTGATTAGATTAGGATAATGATACGGTTATGCAGATAACACTGATAATGATATGATATGAGGAGGATGATAAGTGTTATCATGTTATGAATTTGATTATGATTATGATGATACATGAAACGATAGATTATGATGATGATTATAATGATCGATGTAGAAATTATGAATGATGGTATATGATGATGAATACATGATGGTAGGATGTTGCAAGGTTATGATAAAGATAATGAGGATTCATGGGTTTTTTTTGTAAAGGAAGAAGAAAAGGGAAAACAGAAAATACGGTTATATAGAATTATTATAGGAATAAATCAGAAAAAATGGATTAGCTTGGATGGTTAAGGGAGTTGTCGGGTTAGCGGGACGTCGCGGGTCCACACCCGGACTTGAGCATTTTTTTAAGGGCTACTTCTTTGAGGTAGTTTACTTTTACTTATTATTATTATTATTATTATTATTATTATTACTACTACTACTATTATTATTATTATTATTATTATTATTATTATTATTATTATTATTATTATTATCATTATTACTACTACTAATATTATTATATACATAATAAGAAAAATAGAGAATATGATAATTATACCATGAATATAATTATAAGTAATCCTTATAAAAAAATTATATTTATAAGTTATGTAAATATTAATAGATATAAAACCATTTTATTTTTAAATACTAATTTAACTTATATAAGCTTAAATATATATAAATATATTTTGAAATAAGTTTCTAACATATTTAATTAACTTTTTAATTATTAAAATATTAAGACGAATATGAAAGTATATATATATATATATATATATATATATATATATATATATATATATATACACATTACAATTAAAATATATATTGTACTAATATAGGTTCTTTATACTATTTGATATATATTACTGATATAGGTTCGTGAATCCGATGTCAACCCTGCATTGTTCAATTCCGTCGTATGCATATTTTTACTACAAAATATCGTATTGTGAGTTCATTTGATTCCCTTTTACTCTTTACATTTTTGAGACTGAGAATACATGCGCTGTTTTTACAACATCTTTATTAAATGCCTTTGAAATCTATATTTTTGGACTGAGATGCTTTTATAAATGTTCGACGAGATAGACACAAGCAAAACATTCCTCGAATGAATTATTATGCAGACAGAAGTTCTGTGGATTATTATTGAATTAGTTGGACGTTATAATTGCCACTAATTGTTGTGAATATTTCCCCTGATTATTATTGCTTGGTAACCTAAGAATTAGAAAATGGGTATGGCCCTAATTCACGCGAATCCTAAAGGTAGCTACCGGGTTTAACACCCCCACCCAGAATGTTCACTAGACGGAAGAGCTAGTGGGCGTGGTGTTTAGTACTTCGAAGTTTATATATTATACAGACGAGATGTTCTATTATTGGGGATATTATTGATGCGCATTATATGTTAAGGTCGGTTACCATATTGAGCAATGAAATCAAATTGAATGTTATGTATCGAGAGAATGATTTTTATACACAGTTTATGTGTATTATTTTTGGGCACGAGATATGTGTACGGTTATTTAAAAATCGTGAGACAACCTACGGGGAAGAAAAGGATACGAACCTACTCTGCTAAGCATTATGATAAATGGTTTTGTACACAAGATAGGTGTACTGTATTTAAATCTTGTGGTCTATCAAAATGATGAATTTTATTGCTTATGATAAACCTATGAACACACCAACCTTTTGGCTGACACTTGAAAGCATGTTTATTCTTAGGTATGAAAGAAATCTTCCGCTGTTCATTTGATCATTTAGAGATATTACTTGGAGTCATTCATGACATATTTCAAAAGTCATTGCATTCGAGTCGTTGAGTTCATCAAGATTATTGTTAAGTCAATTATAGTTGGATATATTATGAAATGGTTTGCATGCCATCAACTTTCGATGTAAAGAAAGTTTGTCTTTTAAAAGCGAATGCAATGTTTGTAAAATATATCATATAGAGGTCAAATACCTCACAATGAAATCAACTATTGTGAATCGTTTATAATCGGTATAAATGGTTCCTTTCAGTTGGTATCAGAGCGGTGGTCTTAGAGAACCAGGTTTTGCATTAGTATGTCTAACTGATAGTTGTTAAGATGCATTAGTGAGTCTGGACTTCGACCGTGTCTGCATGTCAAAAGTTTTGCTTATCGTTTCATGTATAAAATTACATGCTTATCATTCTTAGGGATTCACTTACTTATCATTCTTAATCTAGACATATCTTACTGCCTGGAATGCATGAACAGTGTATAGACACAATTCATATCTTAGCATATCTGCTAATTCATATCCTAGTGTATTTGTTACTGTAAACTTTGTCCGACATATTCCGTAAATTCCTCCGTAATCTACAAAATCTTTTGTTCTATATATATAGATATTCTATGTAATTAGAATACCATTTGATAGCCGGAAATCATTTCATATCGAGAAGCCCTTTATTCAATCGTACGAAATGTAACTCGCCACTAGTTCAAGTCGCTCGGATTTCGATATGGAGTTTCACTCGAGCTCCGAAAGCAGTGTGACCGGAATGGATCAACCAATTAGCCATCATCTATTCTGGATGAATTGGGGATGGGTTCATAGTCGACTTAATCAATGGAGATAAGAAGAAGGCGATCCTTTCCACCAACCGAATTCACCTCTTGGTGAAGAACCTGAAGCACTTACCGGCGAACCTGTCTGAAACACCATATTCACCCTCGTTTACAGAATATATCGCAATGATTATATGATATACAAAATTCTCCACCTTATTCATCCTCTTGTTCTAACCGACAATCATCCCGGAGTAATAGCAGAAGTCAACGAGCTTCGCGCCCGAGTTATAGCCTTGAAAAATATGGTACAAAACTTACCAGCTTCAGCAACATCACCAGCACCAACAGTACCACCAACAACCCAAGTTTCAACATCACATGCCTCAATATCACAACCTAGACCTCGAACCTAATCATCGTTCTACCTATCGTTCTACGTCATTTATCTTCGTTCTACCTGACGATTATGTAATTCCTAATATTTTAGAGATTATGTACTCTAGTTCTAACCATAAATCAGATGAGTTTAATATCATATTAACTCATTAAATCAATGATTACATCTGAAGAAAATATATATGTAAGTATATTTTTATAAAGATTGTAATTAAAAGTTCTCTTGAACAAACTATTAATAATGAGAATATTTTAACGGGTAGGTAATACCCTAGAAATATTTAGATCTCACATTAATATGTTACACTGTACATTCTTCAAATCCGATTCAACAGTCATTTATTATCCTACTTACAATCACATATATACATATCCGTTCATCCACGAATAACCATTTTCATTCCAATTCATTTTCATATACGAATTTCTACCGATCAAAACCCAAGTCAAGATTTGACAAGTGGCATAATGAAGAAAATAATGAGCAAAATAAAATTGATTAGCAACCAATTAATTAACTACGTAAAATTTCTTCATCATCTTCTGATCTTAAATAAAATTTAAATTCTAAGATTATATGTTGGACTATTGAAGTACTAACTATAGACTACTAACTGGGGACTACTAACATTGAACTACTAACATTGGACAATTAAAAGGTATTAAAATATTGATTATAACATATTAGACAAAACGTTTCTTTGAGTTTACCACTTGATTTCATCTAAAACAATCTTTTGTATCTTGACGATTACAATCTGCATTCAAATCCTTCGAAATTCTTGAAACACCTCGAATTGATAACCCATGATTCAGATATGAGAATGTTGGCAAAGCAGCAAAAGCTATAGAAGGTCTTAATGGCCAAAAGCTTGATAATAAAGAATGGAATGTTGGGAACGCTCGATAGAAGATTCGGAACTGAAAAATGGAATGAGCAAACCATGAAGGAGACTGTGAATAAATCACACGAACTAACCTTGTATTCAAAGGATCCAGATGATTCTGTATCTGATGAAATCTTTAGCAAATATCTTGCTCATTATTTATTCTAAATCCTTGCGGAAAAAAAAAATTTCCTCAACTTTCGATCTTAGAAATTCCAAAATATCATCATAAATATCTTCGATATTTCTGAGGATATTTTCATAAAAATTCTTGTCTAGAAATTATCTATCTCCTCGTACTATCTGAGTTACATCATAAAAGAAACTGTTTTAGTTTCTATCTTTCTATAAAATTTGAGTTTAAATTATGAATAATTTCTGGAGAAGTGTTGGGAATTAAAGCATGAGTTAGTATAATATAATGACACTTGATCAACGTGATTATATTACAGTAAGTCATGCTGAGTTTCTAATGAAACATGATGATTCATAGACCATAACGTCATCATGTGCCATGTTACACGACTCATACATTCTACCTGACCTCCAAACATATCGAGAACATATCTTCCTGATAGTTCTATCTTTTCCCGTGACTTCTAGTAATCTGATTAATTAAGATCGTGCTATTACAATCTCTCTCTTAGTACATTAGTCATGTTCTTTCAAAACTTCATACCTACGAATTCTGGACCAATATTCGCTTGACTTAAAGTCGGGAAGAGAAAACAAAAGGATGGAACTCTATAATATAAAGGAAATGAAGAGGGTGGATTTATAGTGAAATATCCAACAGAACAATCAAAACAGATTATCACATTTAACCAAAGATGATCCTAATTTCCTTAATTTCCGAAGAACCAAATTTTATTACGAAGATTTTCTTTAAATCCCTTGAATTGCGGAAATCAACCGCGACTACGTCATCAGTTAAGACGAATATGCATTTACTCATTTCACTATTTTGTGATAGCTTCACTTGTACTCTTCACAAAAATTGAATTGTTTTATCTGTACTACTCAATGATGATAAAATTTTATCTTATCAAATCATAATCGTCATGAAAACATTTTTATTGTTAGGTATGACGACCTCGATCAAATTTCGGGACGAAATTTCTTTAATGGGTAGGTACTGTGATGACCCAGAAAAATTCGACTAATTTTAAAACAAACTCTCGATACGACTTAATATTTCTACACGATAAGCAAAGTCTGTAAGGTTGAGTCTCAAAAATTTTGAACTGTTTTTATATATGCATTTACCCTTGACTATTTCCGACGATTCACGAACAGTAATTTACGATTAGATAAGTATATATACATATAATAATTTGCAAAAAAAATTACAAAGTATTAATTGATATGCTCTGAGTTAATTGTTTCAATACATTATTAATATATTTAACTACTTGTTATTTAAAAAAACTAATTATATATATATATATATATATATATATATATAAATATATATGAATTCTATACTTAATTGATGATTATATGTATAGTATAACATATTAAAATGTATAATATTAAATATTAAATATATATTATTATATATATATTATATTATTATTAAATATTACATAATTAATAAATATGAAATATTAATATATTAAACTTACTTACCAACTAAAACTAAAATATAGTTACTGTATCAATATTATTATTAGTGTTAATATCAATGTTAAAATCATTATGAGTAAGTATTATTATTAGTATCATAAATAATAATACTATTACCATTTTTATAGTTAATATCATTATTAATATCAAATATTATTATAATTAATATAATTATTATTAATCTTATTATAATTAATATTTATTAGAAAACAATACATTTTATTATTAACATTAATAATAGGATTATTATGATTTTATTATTATTAGTACCAAGATTATTTATTATTAATATAATTATAATTATTAATAATACATTTATTAATTATCAAGAATTATAAACTATAAATCAAGAAGAACGTACGAATCTGTTTCATGTAACTATCACACTGTATTTGATTTTCAAAAATTCGTACAAATCACAATTCAATCAAAGGAACAATCCAAGAATCCGTTAGCTATCAAATTCACCTTCGCATCACCTTGATCAATCTGATAGATATAAAATTCAGATAAATACAAATTATAAAGACTGAATTATTCCATTCTGTTAGTTATCACCATCGGCTTTTAAAATTATGCTCTTTATTTTGTTTCCTGTCTAATTCCTGTCTGCATTCTGTTAGACGTCGAATTTAATCACTACAAAACAATTGTTAATCTAATCTTGTGGTGATATTTATCTCGTTGCACTCTATAAAACCTGAACTGCAAATTCAAAAAGAAGGAAAAGAAAAATCAAATAAAAAATATAAAGAAACTGTCACTATAACACTAACCTTTTATGTTCGAAACCCTTCATCACCACTTCCATCACGGTCACCCTTGAACTGCCACCACCTTGGGCACAAACACCCCACTCGCGTATATTTTTCTTTTCTTTTCTGTTAGAACCCAATCATAAGCAAACTACTACTTGCCTGTTATTCTATCCGTGATAAACAACCACCCCATACCACCATCTACGATCATTGTGTTACTACAACTATATGTTCTTGCTCGATTTCAGCTGCTAAGTTTCTGTTTCTAGTCGCCTTGTACATAATCAAACCATAATCGAATTATTCACCTTCTTGTCGAAAACACCACGAAATAACCACCACAATCACCATCACTACACCATCGTGTTATATTCCATGAATCAAACCGCCACCACCACCACAACCTTCTCTCTCTATATATATATATATATATATATATATATATATATATATATATATATATATATATATATTCCTCTCTCTCTCTTCACTCCCTCTCATCTCTCTCTGACTGGAATTACAGCAACTGTCACCACCATTATAACCCATCAAATGAACGCCTAAACCACCACCTCAGGATCCTGCCTTCTGTTTCGATGACCAACAGAATCTTAAACCTATAAACCTGCTACAACAAACATGTTCTGTTATGGACTTAGCCACTACCATTTTTTTTCTTTCCTATTTTGAATTCCTGCTGCAACTTCGTATGCTCCACCCTTCTTTTTTTTTATTTTTTATGACGAACAGCTCTAGCAAATCACTTTTCTTCTACGTTTTTATTTGTTATTTTTGTTTCTATATAGTGATTGAATGGCGATTGGGTGATTATAAATAAACGGTGTGATAGGTCAGATCATGTTGAGATTGAGAGAAATGATAAGATAAAGAGAGATTCGGTATGTAAGAATGTGACTCGGTATTAGAGAGAATCGGTAAAATTACATTCCACAGCTTCTAGAACTCGGTTACAATGCAATGGCTATCTAATTAGGACTACTTAGGTTCCTTATATAGACCTCTTCTAAGGAACCTTCATTTAAGCTTATTTCACATTAACACTACATAACTTCGGGGTCCTAACAATCTCACCCTTAGTGTTAAATGTGAACTTTACAACATAATCCTATTTTGTAATCTTGAGAGGTCCAAACGTTAGTTTCCATCGTGTCCCATCTGGTTTTGAAACTTCTACTTGATTTTTCGAAATTTTCTTAGAAGGTTTCCAGACACCCCACGCTTTTCTTGGATCTCCTTCATGTAATGGATATTCATCCATTTCTTTGAAATATCTTCTCTTTCTCTGTCCACGAAGTATCTCAAACTGTCTTGTACGAACCCGGAGTTTCTGACGATCTCTTATATGCTTTATGAATTCTCAGACCCATTATCATATCAATGTCATGGAACTTGCTTTGATGAATCTTAAGATACTTCAGTGCAGCCTTAAGTGTTCCATCTGAATATTTGTTCAGCTCTTCAGTACGAATGAACACCTTTTCTTTTTGAGAATTTACAAAAACAAACCCTTCGGGTTCGAATTGCATTTGAAACATCCTCATATCCTTCAGTCCCTCTGTAAATTGATTCGGACACGTAATTCGAATCTTTTTCCTTTTTGCTTCGAGACCTATTTGAAAATCTTCACTTCTCATCAGTTCAATTGTCTCCATCATGTATCTTTTCACAGCTTCCAAAGCTTGAGCCTTAGCAAAAGGTCGTATGGTGATGATACTGAGGTAGTTGTAGATGTGAATGATGTCAAGCATATCTAGATTATGAAAATCTGTTTCAGTGAACTTGTACTCTTTCTCATCTTCTCTGATAATGTGGAACTGACTGATGACGTCTTTCTTTTCGCTTATCTCTACTCCGACTAGAGTAATATTCAACACTTCTGAAATACGATATTTTCTTTGAAGCCACAGATCATCTTCATCTTTGTTGATATGTTTCCTCCACATAAACTCATACCAATTCCTTTCACTTGCTGGAAGCAATCGTGAACCTATATAAGTAAACCTTTTACTAGTTGGTAATTCATTGATGCGGAAGATCTTGTAAGCATTTTCCTCGATGAATGTGTTTCGTAATGTTATAAAATCATGTTCTACTCCCAACAATAATCTTTGCTCCTGATTCTTAAAGAATATTCCATGGTTGTATTTGAATCTGGAATCCACTGTTTCACTTGATGTAGATGCACCAGAAGTTGAACTTTCATTAGCATTTGTTGGATTTGAACTCGATGAGGGTGTAGAATTTGATGAATGACCAGTAGGATTTGTTGCATCATCATTAGGAACATCATCATCTTCAATATGATCAAAGATCTCATCCTCATTTGGATTAACATAATGATTGTCTTCATCGTCATCAGAAGAATCCATTTCATCATCACTTTCTATTACTGGTTCAGGATTCTCTTCATCTACAATCTCTACATCTTCCGGAATTGAAGATACTGATGATAACATGCTTAGAATGACAAATCCATCATCATCCGTCTCTTCAAGATAGAAATAACTCAAGTTCAAATCCTCATCTACCAGTCCACTATCAGCCTCATTATGAACAATTGGAATTATAACTTGCTTAGGCTCCTTATCATCAATTTCATCATGTGTAGTAACCATTTCTGATTCCATCAGAACTTGTTGAGCTTGTGAAGCTGATGAAGACCTTACACCACCACCCTTAGTTGAAATGTTTACCGTTAGATATTCTCCATCTACACCTATCTCCCCCTCATGGCTATTCTGAGGATCAGAATCGTCATGTTCATCATCACGGTGAGGACTCAACAGAGAAGAGCAGGAATTAAGTGGATATCGAACACGAGCACGAAACAATGCTTGAAGCGAAGTGCATCGAAGAAGATCTAGATTGACTCTAGAAAATATACGACTGAAATATTCTTGCTCCAAAGCATCATAGAAATGTGGTAAACGAGAGGGTAAAGGTGGAAAAGTAACAATAGGAACACCAGCAGCAGCAACTGTTGAAGGCGATGTCGGTGGAAGTGTTTGAGTTACTGTGAGGGCAGGTAAGGATGATTGTGCGGTATTATTCTTATATGTAGGGCTATACATACTACTAGTCAGATTCGTGATATCCCCTTCTGATGGAGGTTGGGTAACAACCGGAGTTGTCACCGGCGAAGTTTCTTTCGAAGCATCCGCCTCCATGACTTTGGTCTCATGGGACTCTGACAGAGTAGTAGAACTACCCGTCTGTTTAGTTCTCGCAGAGATATTGCTATCCCCGACTCCTGAAATCATTGATATACCATGAGGTAGCACATCTCTTTCAATTAAAGACTCTTCCTCCAGACCCTGAGATTCAGAATCCGGAAGAGAAGTGGTTTGAACCAATGGATCACTTTCATGAACCAAGGGAACAGTCTGCTGGAAGTCTGATAAATATCCCGAAGGATTGTCATGTTGACTCGTTTCCATGGGACGTGGCAGATCTTCCTCATCAAGATAAGCTGGACCTCGAGACCCTGTTGTACGTTGAGGCACAGGAGGATTTCCAGCCGATACGCAGGGTGCCTTTTCAAGATTTTTCTGCTCCCCTTCGGCCGTTCTGGACTTCAATGATTGAGTGTCCTCAATCGATTGAGTCAACGCAGACTTTACTGCAGAGGAAGACTTTACTTCCTTAGATGCCGAAGCATCTTGCTTTGTAGGATTTATTCTTAAGTCCTGTTTAGATTGGATGGGCTTAGTGGTCTTTTTACCATCCGTGCATTTATATCTCTTGCCTACCGAAGCTTGCGCTTCATTTAGTGTAGGGCTTACTGTTATTCTTGGATGTGATACGGAGATGGGTGAAGGTGACCTAATTGGCTCTAGGTCTTGGTCCGTATCACCAATGGTTGGAGTAATTGTTTGGCGGACGATGGGTGTAAAAGTCCTAGATCTAGTTACTCGTTGGGTTGGCAGAGTCTGAATCATCTCATCAGGCATGTATCGAGTTCTCTTAGGAGAATGTTCAGGAGATGATTCAGATGCGGTTGCTGAAGTGTCACTGCTTACTTCGGGTGTTGTGGAAAGGGTTGGTTCAATCCTAGTTGAACTAGGTTCCCTGATCCTCACGGGGTGAGCTTGGTGTGCTACCCTATATCGTTTGAGGTTCACCCTAAGTGGAGGATTAGCTAGCCCGGGTGGTTGAACTACAGGTTCCTCTACAACCTCTGGGGCTGGAACCACGGCAGGTTCAACTTGTTCTTGTTGTACCGGGTTTGGAAGAGGTATTCTTACAACCTGAAAATAAGAACGCATACGAGCGTCTTGGGGTTCAGCTAGCCTCACTAGCCAATTTGGAATTGGCGCAGTGAATTGATTATCAGACACCATAGGGGTGTTCATCTTCAGCTCTCCAAACCTTTTCATCTGTAATCCATGTGTACCTGGTACAAATATATTTGCATTTCTGCAAGCATTTATAGCATCATGGATAAAGATACAGAAAAACTTTCGCAAGACATGTATGAACCCCTTGGCTTTTCAACCTGTGCCTGAACTAAATCCCATATAAGTTCTGCATAATCAGGATTCTCTACTCTTGTGAATGAGTAGAAAAGTTTGAGCATCGGCACAGTTAAGCTATCAGATCCACTTCTTGTCATCAACAAGCATCTGTTGATGATTGAGAATATCACATACCACCTGAAGTGCAGATACTTCTTTTGAAACTTAGCAGGTGGAACATTAGTTGCTCCAACATATCCAAGAGAAAATATTGAAGACATCATCTGCTGTGTGGCAGGAAAAGCAGGAGCATTCTGTACAAGAGGAAGTCTGAATATCCTCCTGAAGTCTGCTTTTGTGATACTCCTGAATCCTTGTACTCCCCTCAGCCTAAATTCAAATCTGGCTGGTTCACCCTGTGGATTAGTAGCATTTGGTTGTGTGGCCTCCACAAATCTGATTGTTCTGTTAAGAATATCCAAGTCTGTTTCTGGCACACTAACTGTGGAGCTCAGAGCAGGCCATAAAGTATGCCTGCCTAGAATTGCAGTCCAATAATTGCAGGGAATATTGGTTTCAGAATTGATAAAGTGATTATTCGCCATTTAGCTGTATACATAAGAAATAGAAGACCACAAAATGTTATCATAAAGCACATTTCTCTATTCTTATTTCCTTTGAAATCCTTTTTATATTTTTCAAATTTTATAATTTTTATGACTTTTCTAAGATATAAAAATCATTTATTCCAAATATGAACAAATAATTGACAACCATGACATTCATATGATATTCATCTTAGTACAAAATCATCATGCAAAGTCAATTATATAACACAAGGAATCAGAACAACACTTAGTCAATTTTCAGCACAATTTAAGCAAATTCGGTATTTATGAAAACTTTAGATTCTGTAACCAAATAAGCTTGAGTTTTCATATCAGAAAGATATAGAATAAACATGTTAAGTGTTTGAAGATAAAAATCAGAAAATTTCAAGGTACCAAATTTCAGACTCGGTATCCAGAAAGAAAACCAGATTCGATATCTTCAACAATTAACAGAAAGTCACTCAAACATGCATATTCTATCATATATCATGTAATTTCACAACCATGACCAATTAACCATTCAATTACAAGCATATTAACATGTTAATTGTATGAACAAACTCGGTATCAGGATAAGAACACATTCGGTAGATACAAAATTCATCAAATAAGCAATTAAACATGTAATCAGGCTCAGTCAAATGATAGATCAGTCAATTTAACTCAGATTAGACAAGATTTCATATTGATTTTCCAAATCAATTGAGTTTAATCAAAGATTAATTGAAATCGACTCAGACTCTGTATAATCAACAAGATTTCAAAAATTAAAGCTCATAATCCAGCTATTTTTGATCTTTTCTGGATGATAAAAACTTAATTATCTCAGATCTACAATTATATATCTTAAACATTGATTAAAATGAACAATTACCAAGAATTTGAAGAAACAGAATGACGGACTCGGTAGAATTAGGCAGATTCGGTATAATCAACAGACTCGGTAAGTAATTAATAACAGTAAGAGAGTAATGTTTGACTTTGACTCTCCTTTTATAGATACCGAAGGTAAAATACCGAATGGGCTTTACAGAATGGACCTAATATACCGAATACAGTCCAATTTTTCAAAAACTTTAATAATTTAACTCCAAATCTTGACAAAATGATTTTTTCTCTTGAAATCCATTTCAATCTTTTCATGAAAAACAATTCTGAGACAATTTTTGAAAACTTTGAACTTACCGAATCTGTACTGTTGGTTGTCAGACTCGATAAAATGCTAAAAATAGCATTTATTTAGTAAAATTTAAATATTTTTTGGATTTTATCTTTTCTAATTTTTATGAATTTTTCAAAATAAGATTTGTACTTAAAAGAACTTTGAATTTTATACAAAGTACAAATCTTCAGTGATACCAATTGTTGACACGGGTTGCATACTGAGATGTATACAAGTCATAGTGAATTATTTCGGATAAAAACAAAGAAATTTTGAATTCACTTTTGAAAAATAATATTTTTGAATAATTTTCTCATTTTCTCCCTTTTTCTCCCCCTCAAAATGTGATATACAAGAAAGTAAATCAGCATTTTGATTATGTTCCCAAGAAAATGAATTAACTCCCCCTTGAAATAGGATATCAATGAGTTACCTCCCCCTTGCGTAACCATTGAACAAATATATCTAGGAAGTTATCATTAATCTAAAGGAAGTCCCTTAAAGAAAAATTATCTAAAGCACTGAAACTTAGTTGCTCCCCCTAGAAAGTATCTACTCCCCCTAAACACAAGATCCCAAAAATAAGTCCCAACAGATCTAAGGAATATCAAGCACTATACTCTACCATGCCAATCTCTTTGATCAAGAATTTTAGCCTAAGTTCATCTAAAGGTTTAGTGAACATGTCAGCTAATTGCACTTTAGTAGGCACAAAGTATAACTCTACATCCCCTTTCTCTACATGGTCCTTAATGAAATGATAACGAATATCTATGTGTTTAGTTTTAGAATGCTAAACTGGGTTGCTTGTTATTGCAATAGCACTTTGTTAATCACAATAGATCGGGGTCTTAGAAATCTTAAAGCCATAGTCCAAGAGTTGAGTTTGCATCCACAAAACTTGTGAACAACAGTGAGCTGCAGCAACGTACTCAGACTCAGCTGTTGATAAAGACACACAGTTCTACTTTTTGGATGACCAACCAACTAGCCTATTCCCCAACATCTGAATTGATCCAGATGTGCTCTTTCTATCAACATGGCAACCACCATGATGCATCAGTATAAGCAGTGAGATTGAAATCGGATCCATGAGGATACCAGATCCCAAGGTTAGGTGTACCTTTAAGGTATTGAAAAATCCTAACAACCGCTTTGGAGTGAGACTTCTTAGGGTTGGACTGAAAGCGGGCACAGACAGTTACAGCAAGTGTAATGTCTGGTCGACTTGCAGTCAGATACATTAAAGAACCAACCATGCTTCGATAAAGCGTAATATCAAAGGGTTCCCCATTAGTATCAGCATCCAGTAAAGTCCTCATTGGGGTTGTCATTGGTTTTAAAGCAGTCATTTTAAAACGTTTTAGCATATCATTGATATACTTTGTTTGACTGATAAAAATCCCATTTGGTAATTGTTTTACTTGTAACCCCAAGAAGAAAGTTAACTGGTCAAGCATGCTTATTTCGAATTTGCTGGCCATAAGGTCACCAAATTCTTTGTATAAGGCTGGGGACGAGGAACCAAAAATAATATCATCAACGTAAATTTGAACCAAGAGAATGTGACCATGGTTTTTACGGATGAATAGCGTTGTATCAATCGTTCCACGAGAGAAGTCATTGTCCAGCAAATACTTTGTTAAGGTCTCGTACCATGCACGCGGTGCTTGCTTCAGACCGTATAAAGCTTTCTCCAAGTAGTAAACGTGGTTTGGATGAATGGGATTGACAAAGCCTTCTGGTTGATGAACATAGACTTCCTCTTGAAGATAACCATTCAGAAAAGCAGTTTTGACATCCATTTGAAACACCGTGAACTTCATATGAGAAGTAAATGCAAGGAAAAGACGAATTGCCTCAATCCTAGCAACCGGAGCAAACGTTTCGTCATAATCAATGCCCTCTTGTTGTCGATATTCTTTGGCCACAAGACGTACCTTATTTCGAACCACAATTCCATCAGAATCCTTCTTGTTCTTGAAAATCCACTTAACCCCTATTGGTCGTTGACCCGTTGGTCTTGGAACTAATCGCCATACTTTCAATCGTTCAAATTGATTGATCTCGTCTTGCATTGCAACTACCCAGTATGGATCTAGTAAAGCTTGAGCAACCGTTGTTGGTTCAATCTTACTAAGAAAGGCTGTGAATAGACACATATTCTGAGTAGCCCTTCGAGTTAAAACTGGAGCAGATGCGTCACCAATAATAAGATCTATTGGATGACTTTTAGTCCATCGGGTGTGGGGAAGAGGTTGAACATCAATTGTATCCATCGGAACATCAACCGTTGTTGACGTTGAGCCTTGATCTGCTTGATCTGATGTAACATTATCTAATGGATTCAATAGAGTATCTGGAGAAATAGCTGGAGTTGTATCAAATGATGAATCTTGATCTTGTTCGAGATTATCAGTAACAGGAGGTTGAAGGGAGGATGAAGAAGCAACAGGTGAATCAGTTGGTGTTGAATCTTCATCAAAAAGACTTTGAAGAGTCTCCACAGTAGTTGACTGTGATGGTGTAACCGGTACGGCTTGAACATTTAAATCCCGTTGAGGAGTATAAAGACTATCAAACAAGATATCCAGTTCCTCTAATGTAACCGTAGGAACACCCTTCTTCGAGAAAATTGAGTTTTGCGCGGAAGAAGTAGTAGCTAGGTTAGGATCGGGTTTTGAACTGAGTTGTTCAAAAGCCATTCCCGAAAATTCATCGAACTTGACGTTAATGCTCTCTTTAATCATCTTTGTCCGCTTATGATAAACACGATAAGCAACTTTGTTCGAGGAATAACCAAGAAATATGGCTGGATCGCCATGAGGATCAAACTTTCCGAGGCTGTCAAAATCGTTAAGCACATAGCATATACAACCAAAAACACAGAAATATTTGACATTCGGGCGTCTACCATATAATAACTCATATGGAGTTTTATCAAAATGTTTGTTTACAATACAATGATTTTGGGTATAGCATGCAATTGAAATGGCCTCCCCCCATATTTTTGGAGGTAATTTGGAGTAGGCAAGCATCGTTCATACTGCTTCGCACAACGTACGATTACGTCGTTCGACTACTCCATTTTATTGGGGGGTCCGAGCAGCAGAGAACTGATGTTCAATGCCTTGGTCTTTCAAATAACTATCAAGCGGGTCATTCTTAAATTCCGTCCCATTATCAGTTCTGATGCTCTTAACATGTTTGTTAAAAGAGCGTTGAATCTTTTTAATGAACTCAATGATAATGGCGGGGGTTTCTGACTTAGTTCGCAAAAGAAAAATCCATGTAAATCGGGTATAGTCATCAACAATGACAAGCACATGTTTCTTGCTACCAAGGCTAGAAATACGCATGGGTCCACATAAGTCCATATGCAATAATTGCAAAGACGATGAAGTACTGGGGTTTTGCTTAAGCGGATGATTGGTCCATTTCAGCTTACCCATCGCACATGATGGACACACATGATGCTTATGATATTGAAAGGTTGGAATACCATCAACTAAATCTTTAGAGACTAGTCGATTGATACCCTTGTAATTCAGGTGTGACATCCGATGATGCCATAACCATGAATTTTCTTTGGTAGAACGAGTGGCCAAACACATGGTTGCATGTGATGGTGCATCATTGAGGTCAATAGTATATAGTGAAGCACAACGTTTACCAACAAGAAGATCATTCCCTTCGGTGGATTGCACCGAGCATTGTCGACGTTCAAACAAAACTTTGAGATCTCCATCGCAGAATTGGCTCACACTAAATAAACTGCACCCCAAACCCTCAACATATGAAACTCGTTTGATTGTTATGCCATTTTGCACAAAATCTCCGTAACCCGTTATTGCTGCAATCTCATCGTTTCCGAATGTAACCATTCCTAGGAATTTGTCAAGGAAGTTGACAAGCAAGGATTTATCGCCCGTCATGTGTCGAGAACAACCGGAATCGATATACCAAACACAGACGTCGAAACCCTGTAAATGTGAGTTTCCTAGAGTTTAGGTACCCAAAGTTTCTTGGGTCCTTTTCAGTTAGTACCAGCAATAAACTTTGGATTAAAAACAAACTTTGGATCAATGATGAAATAATCACGTAAAGCATCATGCAGTTTAGACAATAAAGCATCATTTAAAACCACATTACATGAAGCATCATATGCAATATCAATCTTTACATCGTTATCAGAAGTCTTAACACACAATTTATTCCAAGTAGATGTTTTGTTCACAGACGAAAATTGAAAAACATGAGATGATTTTCTAGGCCGACTAGCAGATTGCTTTGGTTTGGTTGCTACTTTCTTAGTCGTGGACTTAGGAACTCATACAGATTTGTAATTCAAGTTTGGATTATGACCTGTGACACGAAAAACACCTTTGTTAGTTAGACATCCAAACTTTTTAGTTGACACAGAACCATTTGGAGAATGAACCTTTTTAACAATATACTGAGTTGTAGAAACAACTTTCGAACCATGATTGCCAAATTGAGAACGTAGAGGATTTTTAAGAATAGTAATGGGTTTTACATCCTTAGATGTTGTTGTTCCCTTCCCCTTCTTAGTAATCCCACCAGTACATTTAAGCACATTGGTTGCAACATTAGACGTTTGCTTAAGTGTGTTAGCCTGTTTCAGTTGAATTATCTTTTATTTTAAGCTTTTAATCTCAAGACATAATTCTTCAGCAGAAACTATCACTTCACCCTCCTTAAAAGCATAAGTACATTCTTTCTTAGGCAGTGAAGGCAATTTATCACACAAAGCAAGCATTTGTTCTAATGATTGGCACTTAAGTTGCAAGACAATATTCTCTTGTTCAAGTTGAGCTACTATACGATTCAAATCACGTACAGCAGGCAAATGCAAGTAATAATCATGCAAAGGATCAAGTTGACTTTCAAAATCTATCAAAGGTTCAATGTTCGGTTCATTCCGAGGTTCTACTTTTTCATCTAAAGAATTTTGACCTAGAGAATCTGTCTCAAAGAAGACAGTTAGTTCATGTGCTAGGTCTTCACGGAAAACATCATCTGGACATGCAGGTAAAGTTGGTAGAATTGGTTTCACATCAAAAATGTGTTCCTCAAACACCTCATCTATTGCAGTAATGCTAGAACTAGGTTTGTTAAACACTTCATTCTCAAGCATTAAAATGTATTTCTCTAGCATGAGTGTTGGGATATAAACCAGTCTACGCTTAGGCACATAATCTTCACATTGCATGTTCTTTTCAGTTTCAACAAGATTTTTCAAGAAATCAGGATTCGATTTACCAATCTTAGCATTGATTTTTTCATACATTAAGCTAATTTGATGGTATTTCCTAGATTTACGATTCACAATAATATCATCAAAATCAGCACCAGAAGCATGTACAAAATGCGATGGTAAACCGGCTTGAAAATAATCAGAATGATATAATCCTGGAATCTTTTTGGAAGCATCTTCCAAAATTTTCGGATCTTCATAACCCAACCCCCACTTTTCACCATGAATCGTTTTTGGTCTATTCATGAAAATCGTTTGTTTTGAAAGTTCCATATCCATGATAGCTTTGGATTGCTCTGTTCGATAGAGTTTTTCCTCATATCGAGCAAGTTGTGCTTTCATTTGAAAAGATTCTTTTGACAATAAAGAAATTTCAGTGTTCTTTTCAATTATGGTGTTTTCTAATTGAACGATTTTCTTGTTTAGTTTTGAAAGTGTGGGTTCATGTTGGTTTTTCAAATCAGAAAGATCTTTTTCTAAAAATTGAACTTTTTCTGCAAGTCGTTCCGATTTTAAACGATAATCAGTTCTTTCAACTTTAATCGGATGAATTGTCTTTTTCAGATCTTCCAACTCAGTTTCCGTAGAGTTGAGTTGGAGAGTCAATCGTTGCACATCCGTTTGCAATTTGGATGAGGAAGGTCTGGTCTCATTCATTTTGATTTTATCTTTTAAAACCTTGTTTTCAGATTTTAAGCCTTTGACTTCTTTTGACATTGAGACCAGATTCTTCATCAAGTCATTTTGCATTTTTATAAAATCAGGTGAGAATTCAGTTGATTGTACCTCATCATCATCGGATGTTGAGTCGGAATTCTCCATTGCTTCCTTAGCTTTGATGAGCTTTGTCACCTTGCAAACATTTGCATGTTCCACCTCTGAATCTGAATCGTCAGTCCAGTTAAACCAAGTATCATCAACCAGTTTTAGCTCTCCCCCAGTTTCCACAATCTTAGCCATCAACATTTTCTTCTTGTAGTAAGCTGCGTCCTTCTTCTTAGGCATCTTTCACTCACGAGAATAATGACCAGCTTTGCCATAATTGAAACAAATTGAATCTTCCTTCTTGGAATCATTAGCACGTTGTTGTGTTGCTATCAACATTTTCAAACAATTCATACGGGATAGCTTACATAACAATATTCTTTGCCTCTATGTCACCCTGAGCTCTCTCACGCTTATCACCAGAAAGTTCATAGACTGGAATTGGCATACCAGTATCCGGATGATAATCAACAACTGGACCATCTCTCAGAGAAGCCCAAATGTACTTTGCTTTCTCACCCTTATAGTCTATGTACTGAGTGATACGGTAAAGCCACTAAGTGTACTTGCCATCAAACAACACTGGAGGACGGGAATCTGATCCAATGATCAAAGTATCTTGAGTAGACATCTTGAAAATGAGGTAGATTCGGTAAAGATTCTGTATTACACAAATCTAAGATGAAAAATCACAACAATCTGATAAGAATGTCAGATTCTGTAGCAGATTCGGTACTGTAGCCGATTCGGTAAAGATTATGTATATCAGATTCTGTATAAGAAACTGATCAGAAATACAGGTGACACACCCAGATTCAGTATAGATTCGGTAATCACAAGAATTGTAGCCTGTAACCACTTAAAACAATGGATTAAGTGATACAGAAACTCAGTTTCTGTATCTGACTCGGTAGTCAGATTCTGTATGAATTTGAAGTTCAGACTCAATTCAATCCTTTTGAATTAGATTCTGTAACCTTGATGCACAAGTAAACAAGTTAGTATCACATAAAATATCAAAGATACCGAAAGTATAGGATACCAAATGTCAACGGTAGCAGTTGACAATACCGAGTCTAAGTTTAAAACTTAGAAATATGACAGAATCCTTTCTCAAACCACATCAATTAGCTGCGTATAATCAAACCGAATGTGATAGAATCACGATCACACCACAATCTGCAACACTTAAGATGAATTTAAGTAATGAAGCAGACTCGGTATGACAGTTACGATACCGAGTGTTGATCAAATCTTCAAAACTTGATGAATTGAAGAAATTGAACCGTCAGAAATATGATTTAACACCTCACGAACACAACTGAATCCTTAAATCTTCACAAAAATCCAGAATCAAGCTTGAATTAAGCAATACCGAGAGTTTTAGCCACAAACTCTAAAAATCAACTTGATTCTCCATAATTGAAGTTAAAAAGCTGTAATGATGATCGAAACTCTTTCTAAAAGACCTAATGCACCTTCGCTGAACTTATCACAAGAATCTGAACGTCAGATTATCAAATTCGATAATACCGAATGAGATTCAAAATACCGAGAGTATTCAGATTCTGTAATCTACAATCTCTGGATCGATATAGTGATGTAGAATCACTTCCTGGAAGCTCGGATACCAAATGATGAGAGAAATAATAAGATAAAGAGAGATTCAGTATGTAAGAATATGACTCGGTATTATAGAGAATCGGTAAAATTACATTCCACAGCTTCTAAAACTCGGTTACAATGCAATGGCTATCTAATTAGGACTACTTAGGTTCCTTATATAGCCCTCTTCTAAGGAACCTTCTTTTAAGCTTATTTTACATTAACACTATACAACTTCGGGGTCCTAACACGCTGAAGGTAATAATTAATATCAAAGTGGATGTTGATTTTCCATTTTTTTTCTTAAATGGCAGACACCCTTGTAACAACCCAACCCGTTAACCAACCAATAACGCAGGAAAAAAAAATATTTTGCTGGTACAGCACATGGCGCGGCTCGCCATATGGCCGCGCGGCACGCCAAAGTGGCCTGTCCAAAAAGTCATGAAATGCGAAAATGTTTGACCACTTCCCTACGTATTTAGACAAAACGCTTTTAACCATACATTAATATATGTAGAACTAACACGTTCCATTAATAAAATTACTTTTACGAAGACCGGGCCCACATCAGCCGTTTTACGACTTTCGTACGAAAATACAAGTTTTCCACCACATGATTTGTAATACAAAATAAAGGTCGAGCATGGCGATTGGGGATAAGCTACCCAATCCTAATCAATCCAAAAGCAAGCTTTCTAAAGCAACTACGCGAGTCCACTAGTCCCCGCTTACCCGAGCCTCCGCATCCATGCAATCTATAAAAAAGTCAACAACGAGAGGGTAAGCTAACGCTTAGTGAATGATAACATACTACATACATATATATGTATAAAATGGACACGCCACACAAATATCAAATACCGCATACCGAAGCATCCAAGCATAAAGGCAAGCTAGTCTAAGCATACCGTAACATCACTAAGCAACAAGCTAACAATAAATAAAGTGAGTTCACCAACGACGATGTGAACAACGCCAATAAGCCACACCCGGAGGGTTAGCTACATCACAACAATTCATTAATATAAACAACATTATACGCATACAATATATATATATATATATATATATATATATATATATATATATATATATATATATATATATATATATATATATATATATATATATATATATATATATATATATATATATATATATATATATATATATATATATATATATATATATATATATAAATATCTCGAATAGCATAATTGCTTACGCTTACATCACAATAACCATGGTTAACCAAATCTTCGCAAGGGAATGACTTCGCGAAACAAGTCATCGATGTTCATAACATTCTTTAGTATACTTAACACCTCATATCACTAAACCCTAGGGTGGCACCTTAACACCTCGATACTTCACCCCGAGTGGCATCTTAACACCTCGATGCTTCACTCATTATTTTACGGAGTGGTGTCTTAACACCTCGACATTACACCCCTAGGTGGCACCTTAACACCTCGATGCTTCACCCCGAGTGGCATCTTAACACCTCGATGCTTCACCCGTTAATTACTTAGAGTGGCATCTTAACATCTCGATACTTCACTCCGAGTGGCGTCTTAACACCTCGACACATCAATCTTCACATGAAACGTGGTGTCTTAACACCTCGACACTACACATTTCACGCTACCACAAATAGATATATTATATACCTACACATATAATTATTCCACCTATACGAGAAGCGAGCTCTACAAGCGAGAACCCCTTCTCCCGACCCGCACCCATCCTACACATACATATGCATATAGGATATTACCACTCACCTTGTCGCCTTGAAGAATGCTACCGAATAATCTGCAACTCGTCAATGGAAAGTACCTATTCCATTATCACAAATTCAACAACACACTTAGATTGGATTTACAAACCAACCCAATTTGACACTTAGTGCAAATTTGACCCAAATGCACTTCCAAGTTCAAACCGCGCCCAAAATTAACCAATAATCACTAACACAAGTGAGAATGGTCTTAATACGCCAATTAAACCCCATCATAGGTGTTAAATACCTATCTTGCCCAAAATGACACTTAAACCCTAATTTCACCCATAAGAAGTCAATATCACGCCATTAGCAAGTTTTGACACCAAAACATATTTAACTCGGTTCTATGGTTCAACCTAATCAATTTTAAGTTTATAAACCTTACTAAATCGACAATTGGGTCATAACCGTCACCAAACCCTAATTTTGACCCATAGTCAAAATTAGTCAACCAAATAACCCTAAATGGGTTCCAATACTTCCATAATCACTAAACCTAGTGATTAAACCCAAATTTAAGTTCTAAACATAACCAATTTGTTCACCAACACAAAATCCACCAACACTAATAATAAACCCGATTACTAGCATCACTAAACCCATTTCATGAGTCTAAATGGGTTTATCAACAAATCAAGTTCAAACCCTAAATTTGAATAGAAAAATCAACAATGAAATTCGGAGTTAGAACTTACCAATACCGCCAAAATGATGCTGTTAACGAGTAGAACAACTTTAATGCTTGAGGTTTGACCCGAAACAACCTCCTTCTTCTCCAAATGGAGTTCTCTCTCACTAGAACTCAATCTCTCTCTAGGGTTTGAGGATGGGAGTGTTTGTGTGGGTGAGAAATGTGCTCCAATGGAGTTCTAGGTCAGTCTTGATGACCCCAAACCGACCCTAATTGAAAAGACCAAAGTACCCCTCATTTAAACCTTTTAAAAAGGCTGAAAATTGCCTCTGCAGCAATCGGAACGCCGTGCCAGAAGGTGGAGCACCGCTCCAAATAACTGGAAATTGTGGTCGAGCCCAAAACAGGTTTCAGCAACTTGTTTTGGCCATAACTTTTCGACCGTAACTCCATTTTCGATGAATCAAATATCGTTGGAAACGTAATAAGATATTCTATCCAATGGTAAGGCTTTGAAACATCAACTCAAACTTTATTTGGGGTTGAAAAGATACGTACACACCTTGTCACTTCGGACAACGTCCAGTTTCCTTCGACGTTCGAGCAAGCAACACGTACACTTCATACACGCATCATACACCATAAATACATTATGAAAAATAAATATTTGGGTCTTACAACTCTCCCTCACTTAAACTCGATCACGTCCTCGTGATCTTCTCCACTTAACCAATTCAGAACTACTCAACGGTCCTCAATTATAAGTCCCAATCCGACTTTTCTAAGCAATTCTTCCCAATGAATCGCCTTTAACAACTAAAATCGTCACCCGCGATTTTATCGAAACTAAAATCCGAGCATTAAAACCTGCTCAATCCCCCATTCATCAGGAAAACTCAATCGATCTCGTACAGAGATATCAACCCTATAGTGTACCCTTTCCAAGTACAATGCTAAAAACAACCAAATATCGACCTAAGGTAAACAACCCAAACGATGAAGACCAAGTAAAGACGAATCCTTACGGATAACACTTACCATCTAACACCCTTAGTAGTGCGCAAACATAGCTAATATGCAACTACACAATTACGTGAGCAAAATACGGCTATTACATCACTAATCACACAACATGGTCCTTACGACCGAACCATCAGAGCTTAAAACAACCAGTGGTCCTCAAGTCCAACAACGCGAAGGTTAGTTCACACGAAACCCATGGTGTACAAAAACGGCTATTGTGATATATCCGTAGTGTGCAAAAACAGCTATTGCAACACTACCAACCAAATGTGAGCGAAACACGGCTATCGCATCACTATTTACCAACGTGTGAGTAAAAATCGGCTATCACTCACAACCACGAGTGGTTAACGAAGAGCTAATCCTTTCGGATATCCCTCGTCACCTATCTTAAGTCAAACGCGGTCAATATAGAGATAACCCCAAATAAACACCACATAATCACCTTGTAGTTCACAAAATGGCTATTGTGTAACTACCACCCAAGGTATACGATAATGAGGCATCGTAACCTTTCCCAAAGTCCCATTACTCTATTCCCAAAGGTAACCACACGGCAACCACAATCGAGCCAAGAACCACCCTTATTACTCATAGACACAACAATAATTCCCTAGAAGAGAATCCGGCATACACATCCCTTAACCGAGGGATCTTACTTTGCTCGTCGAACACGTAACTTATCTCCCAATGAGATTTACCACCTTACCACCTCAGTGAAAATTTAAATCCAAAAACCATAAGTACAATTTATTCCAAATCGTACTTTTACCACAATCGACCAATGTAGGTCTCAACACTAGCTTCGAATCCCTACGAGCATCATCTAAATATCACTACAATAGAACACCTTCGTGCAAGAGTACAAACTCCCCCACTTAGAACTCTGCTTCGTAACCACATCATCTAACAATAGCATCCCGTGGAATGACCACTTATCAACATACACAACCAATATCCTCATTGGTCATAGTCCTTGAATTCTCGCGAATTCGTCCTTAACAATAAATCCCGACGATAAACACATGCTCACTTTCGCAGAAAGAATGACCACTAACCTAACAACTAATGAGCCAAATCGCATTACCGTAACTCCTATGAGAGAGACGAGGTTCACCCGTCTTGCATCTCTTAATACGCACGTTACCATAATCTTGCTCCAACCTTGAGCATACGAAGGAATTTAACCTATCCTTAAACTCTTTGAACGAAGAGTCTACCACAATTTACACAAACCTTACACTTGCAATAATCCAATTGCTATAGTTTGTCAAATTTCCACCTAGTCATTCATGTACCTAAGGGTTTCTATCTGGTACCCTAAGTACAATGTAACCGCAACACCATCGGAGTCGAATACCACGCTAGTAGGTATGAAAGAGGCACCTAACGTTGAGTCCCGTAGACTCCATTTCCAACATACATCGAGACCCAAAACACTCTATCTCAAGGGTTCTATCCACCCGTCGAACCTCATGGTTCAACAACTTCAACACGAAAGCAAAACGCTCTAATAATCGAACACCAATGCACATACCTATGGCTTGGTAGAAACATTTCCTAACACTAAAGAATGTTTGGTTGCACCAAGTCTTACGCCCTTCGCCCGACAACCAAACGTCATCATAGGGTGTTTCCATTAGGAATGCCACCCATACTAATACTACGTATTACCGCCATGTATTCGTCCCCAGGGCGCATTTCCATGAGTCAACGACTCAAAAGCTACCCCAGTGCACTATCATCAAAATCGCTAACAAACCGAATCTTCACCGAGTTCACTAATCCCGCACTCTTATGGGTACCTTTGAAACATACACTCACTTGAGACTAATTAGACCACGAAACAAAGTTTAAGTCTCTAATACATACATGAATCCATTGGCACACAATAAACAATAATAAGGCATATTTGTACCAACTACGAAAATACCTGAAACATCATCGTTGGACCCTTGCGCTTCACTGACCCTCAGATAGTCACGCTCTAACCTCCTAACCCGATCGACAAACGATTCGGAGCACTCCGACTTACGGTGTCCCTTTTTTTGGCAAATAAAGCATTTGATTGTGCTTAAAGGTACACTCGTACAATCCCGTTTCAAATGACCTCGTCCTCCACACCTAAAGCACGTAGGCCCATAACCTCCCTTAATCCTCTTCTTCACTTTTTCAACACCTTCGGGCGTACTTCTCGCCCTCTTACTAGGAGCACCTCTTGATTCCAACTTTCTCTTACCCAAAGAGTGATCCGCAAATTTTTGAGCATGAGATTTAATCCCCATAGTTGCTCCTTTGTCACCGACACCTTGAGGTTTAGGAAACCTCTTTTCTAACTCTCCCTTCACGACCTTAGGCACTTGGTCTCGGACCATCTCGGTCACTATTCCCTCGAACGACTCTTGGAGAACTTGTATAACCTTGTCGGCGAAAATCGAAATATAGCGTTCGAACTCGGCCTCAATCCTTAACGTTAACTCATCCTTCCCTTCGTGAATAGGCTCACTCGTTCCACATCCATCTTCCGTTTTCATTCTAAGGAATGCAAACGATTAGATCACGAGCGTGTAAACCATACGCACAACACCGTTCCATATTGCTAAACACTCGTCGTACATAACTTGTTAGACATGATTTGCACCCGTAATAAGGTTTGCAAGTCCTTATTACGCATACACGCCGTATCAACTTGTTAGTACAACGACCGCCCCGCTCGATGATATAAACAAACACAAACAAATTCTACATGACAAATCACACGCGAGAATTATTATCACAACACAATAATATATTAATAATATCCGCATTACTAATATAAACGTTAGTCCACTTACAAACGAGGCACTAACTATAACCCGTTCTGACCCGTAATCCTACAAGTCCCGCAACAAATTAAGCACACACAAAAGTCTAAGTCTAGGCACCTATCTCAAGTCACCTAAATCCCTTAGACCATGCTCTGATACCACTTGTAACAACCCAACCCGTTAACCAACCAATAACGTAGAAAAAAAATATTTTGCTGGTACAGCACATGGCGAGGCGCGCCATATGGCCGCGCGGCGCGCCAAAGTGGCATGTCCAAAAAGTCATGAAATGCGAAAATGTTTGACCACTTCCCGACGTATTTAGACAAAACGCTTTTAACCATACATTAATATATGTAGAACTAACACGTTCCATTAATAAAATTAGTTTTACGAAGACCGGGCCCACATCGGCCGTTTTACGACTTTCGTACGAAAATACAAGTTTTCAATCACATGATTTGTAATACAAAATAAAGGTCGAGCATGGCGATTGGGGATACGCTACCCAATCCTAATCAATCCAAAAGCAAGCCTTCTAAAGCAACTACGCGAGTCCACTAGTCCCCGCTTACCCGAGCCTCCGCATCCATGCAATCTATAAAAAAGTCAACAACGAGAGGGTAAGCTAACGCTTAGTGAATGATAACATACTACATACATATATATGTATAAAATGGACACGCCACACAAATATCAAATACCGCATACCGAAGCATCCAAGCATAAAGGCAAGCTAGTCTAAGCATACCGTAACATCACTAAGCAACAAGCTAACAATAAATAAAGTGAGTTCACCAACGACGATGTGAACAACGCCAATAAGCCATACCCAGAGGGTTAGCTACATCACAACAATTCATTAATATAAACAACATTATACGCATACAATATATATATATATATATATATATATATATATATATATATATATATATATATATATATATATATATATATATATATATATATATATATATATATATATATATAAATATCTCGAATAGCATAATTGCTTACGCTTATATCACAATAACCATGGTTAACCAAATCTTCGCAAGGGAATGACTTCGCGAAACAAGTCATCGATGTTCATAACATTCTTTAGTATACTTAACACCTCGTATCACTAAACCCTAGGGTGGCACCTTAACACCTCGGTACTTCACCCCGAGTGGCATCTTAACACCTCGATGCTTCACTCATTATTTTACGGAGTGGTGTCTTAACACCTCGACATTACACCCCTAGGTGGCACCTTAACACCTCGATGCTTCACCCCGAGTGGTATCTTAACACCACGATGCTTCACCCGTCAATTACTTAGAGTGGCATCTTAACACCTCGATACTTCACTCCGAGTGGCGTCTTAACACCTCGACACATCAATCGTCACATGAAACGTGGTGTCTTAACACGTCGACACTACACATTTCACGCTACCACAAATAGATATATTATATACCTACACATATAATTATTCCACCTATACGAGAAGCGAGCTCTACAAGCGAGAACCCCTTCTCCCGACCCGCACCCATCCTACACATACATATGCATATAGGATATTACCACTCACCTTGTCGCCTTGAAGAATGCTACCGAATAATCTGCAACTCGTCAATGGAAAGTACCTATTCCATTATCACAAATTCAACAACACACTTAGATTGAATTTACAAACCAACCCAATTTGACACTTAGTGCAAATTTGACCCAAATGCACTTCCAAGTACAAACCGCGCCGAAAATTAACCAATAATCACTAACACAAGTGAGAATGGTCTTAATACGCCAATTAAACCCCATCATATGTGTTAAATACCTATCTTGCCCAAAATGACACTTAAACCCTAATTTGACCCATAAGAAGTCAATATCACACCATTAGCAAGTTTTGACACCAAAACATATTTAACTCGGTTCTATGCTTCAACCTAATTCATTTTAAGTTTATAAACCTTACTAAATCGACAATTGGGTCATAACCGTCACCAAACCCTAATTTTGACCCATAGTCAAAATTAGTCAACCAAATAACCCTAAATGGGTTCCAATACTTCCATAATCACTAAACCTAGTGATTAAACCCAAATTCAAGTTCTAAACATAACCAATTTGTTCACCAACCCAAAATCCACCAACACTAACCATAAACCCGATTACTAGCATCACTAAACCCACTTCATGAGTCTAAATGGGTTTATCAACAAATCAAGTTCAAACTCTAACTTTGAATAGCAAAATCAACAATGAAATTCGGAGTTAGAACTTACCAATACCGCCAAAATGATGCCGTTGACGAGTAGAACAACTTTAATGCTTGAGGTTTGACCCGAAACAACCTCCTTCTTCTCCAAATGGAGTTATCTCTCACTAGAACTCAATCTCTCTCTAGGGTTTGAGGATGGGAGTGTTTGTGTGGGTGAGAAATGAGCTCCAATGGAGTTCTAGGTCAGTCTTGATGACCCCAAACCGACCCTAATTGAAAAGACCAAAGTACCCCTTATTTAAACCTTTTAAAAAGGCTGAAAATTACCTCTGCAGCAATCGGCACGCCGTGCCAGAAGGTGGAGCGCCGCTCCAAATAACTGGAAATTGTGGTCGAGCCCAAAACAGGTTTCAGCAACTTGTTTTGGCCATAACTTTTCGACCGTAACTCCGTTTTCGATGAATCAAATATCGTTGGAAACGTAATAAGATATTCTATCCAATACTAAGGCTTTGAAACATAAACTCAAATTTTATTTGGGGTTGAAAAGATACATACACACCTTGTCACTTCGGACAACGTCCAGTTTCCTTCGACGTTCGAGCAAGCAACACGTACACTTCATACACGCATCATACACCATAAATACATTATGTACAATAAATATTTGGGTCTTACAACCCTCAATCAAATTAAACCCCACCCATCATTGTTCTCGCTAATCTATCTGCTTTGCAAGGAAGGAACCTTTAATCGACTTGGGCCAAGGATTATCTATTCTTTATTGGGCTATGAGACTCCATTTAAACATTTCCATAGTGGCGGACGTTGGGTTAAACAAGGCCAAGCCCGACAGAATTAAATGGGCCACGAAACCAAACAACTCAAAATTTCAAATGGACTGTGTCAGTTTATTTATATTTTTTTCAGTTTGAGCTGAACGATCACAACATGATATATAATGAGAGATGTTAAGTCGATAGTTATATTGATATAAGTATGATATGAGTATGATGATGATCCTGGAAAGAGAATGATGATGATAATCATTATTATTATAATGGTTATGGTCATGATATGGTGATGAATGAAGAAGGTGACGGTGTAAATCCGAAATAAGATAATCCTGATAATAGTTTGAAGTATATGGTGGTTATGATCACAAAGATGAACGTGATTAGATTAGGATGATGATACGGTTATGCAGATAACAATGATAATGGTATGATATGAGGAGGATGATAAGTGTTATCATGTTATGAATTTGATTATGATTATGATGAAGGTGATTCATTATGATGATACATGAAATGATAGATTATGATGATGATTATAATGATAGATGTAGAAATTATGAATGATGGTGTATGATGATGAATACATGATAAAGATAATGAGGATTTATGGGTTTTGTTTGTAAAGGAAGAAGAAAAGGGAAAACAAAAAATGCAGTTATATAGATTTAATATAGGAATAAATCAGAAAAATGGATTAGCTTGGATGGTTAAGGGAGTTGTCGGGTTAGCGGGACGTCGCGGGTCCAAACCCGGACTTGAGCATTTTTTTAAGGGCTACTTCTTTGAGGTAGTTTACTTATTATTATTATTATTATTATTATTATTATTATTATTATTATTATTATTATTATTATTATTATTATTATTATTATTATTATTATTATTATTATTATTACTATTACTCTTACTCTTACTATTACTATTACTATTACTATTACTATTACTATTACTATTACTATTACTATTACTATTACTATTACTATTACTATTACTATTATTATTATTATTATTATTATTATTATTATTATTATTATTATTATTATTATTATTATTATTATTATTATTATTACTATTATTAGTATCATTATCATTAATATTATTATTATTATTACTACTAATATTATTATATACATAATAAGAAAAATAGGGAATATTATAACTATACCTTGAATATAATTATAAGTAATCCTTATAAAAAAATTATATCTATAAGTCATATAAATATTAATAGATATAAAACCATTTTATTTTAAATACTAATTTAACTTATATAAGCTTAAAAATATATAAATATATTTTGAAATAAGTGTCTAACATATTTAATTAACCTTTTAATTATTAAAATATTAAGACGAATATGAAAGTATATATATGTATATATATATATATATATATATACACACACACATAACAATTAAAATATATATTGTACAAATATAGGTTCTTTATATTATTTGATATATATTACTGATATAGGTTCATGAATCCGAGGTCAACCCTGCATTGTTCAATTCCGTCGTATGTATATTTTTACTACAAAATATCGTATTGTAAGTTTATTTGATTCCCTTTTACTCTTAACATTTTTGGGACTGAGAATACATGCGTTGTTTTTACAACTTTTTATTAAATGCCTTTGAAATCTATATTTTTGGACTGAGATGCTTTTATAAATGTTTGACGAGATAGACACAAGTAAAACATTCCTCGAATGAATTATTATGCAGACAGAAGTTCTGTGAATTATTATTGAATTAGTTGGACGTTATAATTGCCACTAATTGTTGTGAATATTTCCCCTAATTATTATTGCTTGGTAACCTAAGGATTAGAAAACGGGTATGGCCCTAATTCACGCGAATCCTAAAGGTAGCTACCGGGTTTAACACCCCCCCAGAATGTTCACTAGACAGAAGAGCTAGTGGGCGTGGTGTTTAGTACTTCGAACTTTATATATTATACAGACGAGATGTTCTGCTTTTGGGGATATTATTGATGCGTATTATATGTTAAGGTCGGTTACCATGTTGAGCAATGAAATCAAATTGAATGTTATGTATCGAGAGAATGATTTTTATACACAGGTTATGTGTATTATTTTTGTACACGAGATATGTGTACGGTTATTTAAAAATCGCGAGGCAACCTACGGTGGAGAAAAGGATACGAACCTACTCTGCTAAGCATTATGATAAATGGTTTTGTACACGAGATAGGTGTACTGTATTTAAATCTCGTGGTCTATCAAAATGATGAATTTTATTGCTTATGATAAATCTATGAACTCACCAACCTTTTGATTGACACTTGAAAGCATGTTTATTCTCAGGTATGAAAGAAATCTTCCGCTGTGTATTTGCTCATTTAGAGATATTTTTGGAGTCATTCATGACATATTTCAAAAGACGTTGCATTCGAGTCGTTGAGTTCATCAAGATTATTGTTAAGTCAATTATAGTTGAATATATTATGAAATGGTATGCATGCCATCAACTTTCGATGTAAAGAAAGTTTGTCTTTTAAAAACGAATGCAATGTTTGTAAAATGTATCATATAGAGGTTAAATACCTCGCAATGAAATCAACTATTGTGAATCTTTTATAATCGATATGAACGGGTCCTTTCAGAGTATTGAGCAAGATGGGATGGTGTGGTGTACGTATGTCATTCTTGTTTTTTCCGTTGTTTAACCTATTTCGTTTTATAGAATGAAGATGAGAAACGGACATGATTGTAGTGACCCGAACTTTTCCATGTTTATATATATATTTAATGAAATTGTTATTTACATGATTAAGTGTTTCCAACATGTTAAGCAATCAAATTTGTTAAGACTTGATTAATTGAAATAGGTTTCATATAGACAATTGACCACCCAAGTTGACCAGTGATTCACGAACGTTAAAACTTGTAAAAACGATACGATGACATATATATGGTTATATATATAGTTAACATGATTTTATTATAAGTATGTATCTCATTAGGTATTTTAACAATGAGTTATATACATAAAAATGAGACTATTAATTTAAGAAACTCGAAAACGATATATATAACGATTATCGTTATAACAACGTCTTACTAGGTACATATGAATCATATTAAGATATTGATACACTTGGTTAATTATGTTAAATTATAAGTAAATATATTATTAAGTGTATTAACAATGAAATACATATGTAAAAATAAGACTACTAATTTAATGATTTCGAAACGAGACATATATGTAACGATTATCGTTGTAACGACATTTAACTGTATATATATCATACTAAGATATATTATATATCATAATATCATGATAATATAATAATTTAACATCTCATTTGTTATAATAAACAATGGGTTAATAACATTCAACAAGATCGTTAACCTAAAGGTTTCAAAACAACATTTACATGTACCGACTAACGATGACTTAACGACTCAGTTAAAATGTATGTACATTTAGTGTTTTAATATGTATTCATACACTTTTGAAATACTTCAAGACACTTATCAAAATACTTCTACTTAACAAAAATTCTTACAATTACATCCTCGTTCAGTTTCATCAACAATTCTACTTGTATGCACCCGTATTTGTACTCGTACAATATACAGCTTTTAGATGTATGTACTATTGGTATATACACTCCAATGATCAGCTTTTAGCAGCCCATGTGAGTCACCTAACACATGTGGGAACCATCATTTGGCAACTAGCATGAAATATCTCATAAAATTACAAAAATATGAGTAATCATTCATGACTTATTTACATGAAAACAAAATTACATATCCTTTATATCTAATCCATACACCAACGACCAAAAACACCTACAAACACTTTTATTCTTCAATTTTCTTCATCTAATTGATCTCTCTCAAGTTCTATCTTCAAGTTCTAAGTGTTCTTCATAAATTCCAAAAGTTCTAGTTTCATAAAATCAAGAATACTTCCAAGATTGCAAGTTTACTTCCAAGTTTTCTAAATCCATTCCAAGTAATCATCCAAGATCAAGAAACCTTTGTTACTTATAGTAGGTTATCTTTCTAATACAAGGTAATAATCATATTCAAACTTTAATTCAATTTCTATAACTATAACAATCTTATTTCGAGTGGAAATCTTACTTGAAATTGTTTTCGTGTCATGATTCTGCTTCAAGAACTTTCAAGCCATCCAAGGATCCTTTGAAGCTAGATCTATTTTTCTCATTTCCAGTAGGTTTATCCAAGGAACTTGAGGTAGTAATGATGTTCATAACATCATTCGATTCATACATATAAAGCTATCTTATTCGAAGGTTTAAAATTGTAATCACTAGAACATAGTTTAGTTAATTCTAAACTTGTTCGCAAATAAAAGTTAATCCTTCTAACTTTACTTTTAAAATCAACTAAACACATGTTCTATATCTATATGATATGCTAACTTAATGATTTAAAACCTGGAAACACGAAAAACACCGTAAAACCGGATTTACGCCGTCGTAGTAACACCGCGGGCTGTTTTGGATTAGTTAATTAAAAACTATGATAAACTTTGATTTAAAAGTTGTTATTCTGGGAAAATGATTTTTATTATGAACATGAAACTATATCCAAAAATTATGGTTAAACTAAAAGTGGAAGAATGTTTTCTAAAATGGTCATCTAGACGTCGTTCTTTCGACTGAAATGACTACCTTTACAAAAACGACTTGTAACTTATTTTTCCGACTATAAAACTATACTTTTTATGTTTAGATTCATAAAATAGAGTTCAATATGAAACCATAGCAATTTTATTCACTCAAAACGGATTTAAAATGAAGAAGTTATGGGTAAAACAAGATTGGATAATTTTTCTCATTTTAGCTACGTGAAAATTGGTAACAAATCTATTCCAACCGTAACTTAATCAACTTGTATTGTATATTATGTAATCTTGAGATACCATAGACACGTATACAATGTTTCGACCTATCATGTCGACACATCTATATATATTTCGGAACAACCATAGACACTCTATATGTGAATGTTGGAGTTAGCTATACAGGGTTGAGGTTGATTCCAAAATATATATAGTTTGAGTTGTGATCAATACTGAGATACGTATGCACTGGGTCGTGGATTGATTCAAGATAATATTTATCGATTTATTTCTGTACATCTAACTGTGGACAACTAGTTGTAGGTTACTAACGAGGACAGCTGACTTAATAAACTTAAAACATCAAAATATATTAAAAGTGTTATAAATATATTGTTGAGTCCCCAAAATAATTAAGGATTTAATTATGACAAAACAATATTTATTTGCACTAAAGTGTTATGTGCAGCCAGCACACGTTTGTTTATGTATAGTCAGCTAATATAGCTGTGTCGAGTGTTTAGTATGCTGCCTAGTCTATCAGCACAAGGTAGAAATGTATTCTTCGAATCAGCACAGGATGTGCACCCAGCAAATCAAGAATATCAAGTGACTCAGCATATGAAGGACTAGTAAGTCTGGATATTAGCATACAACACAAGACAGCCATGCTCCATTACAAGCATGGTAGTTTCCCAGAGTGGTCTACATCAATGCACTATTCAACAGAAGTCGAAGACAAAGTTGAACAGAAAAGGACAGGAGTCGGCGGCTGACAAGTGACCTTACAAGACCACGTGGGAATGCAGAAGTGGAACGCATGTGCAAACATGTGTTATACTTTATTCATACCTAGGGAACACAACATTCCATTTGTTTAAATCAAATGGTAGTGCCAAACCGAATTGGTGTGGTCCTGCAAATAGCTACCTAAGAGGAAAGAAGGAGAGCACGCCTTCTGACACAATTGTCCCCACAAGTACAAGGCATCCAATGTACTAGTGGACAATAGAATAATTACACGGTTAATAGAACTACTATATATATTGTTGTATCCACTATTGTAAAAAACTAGTGGTGTGGGTTTATCTGTTAGAGTCCAAACCGTGTAATAGCTTTAGTTTATCTCTTAGCTATAATCTAGGTAATCTGTATCAACCAACTATCATTTCCGCCAAGGATAGTTGTGATTCTTTCTGATTTAATCAATAAAGAATAACAGTTGAAAATTACCTGTGACTCTATCTTATTTACTACAGAATACTAAACGTGTTTAACTGACTAGTTATTTAAGAAAAGAATTGTATTCACCCCCCCTCTACAATACTCCTGTTGTTATTAAGGGACCAACAACTGGTATCAGAGCGTCAGTCTTGATAATTAATATCTTGGATCTGAATTCTCTTATGGCTTCGTATTCAAACTCAGCTTACCTTGAGAATGGCTCGTCTAACAGACCACCTAAGTTTGATGAAGATGAGTATGAAACCTGGAAGGCAAGGTTCATGCTCCATCTTGAGTCTGTGGATTCACTCATGCCTGGAATTGCCAAAGATGGCCCTTTTGTTACCACTGAGACAGTTGGTAGTGCACCAGCAACAGCTGACACTCCTGCCATCCCTGGCAGAGAGGTTATTCTCACTCCCTCTAGATGGGATGATGAGGATAAACGTCGAGTTGGTCTTGACCCTAAAATCAGAACCCTGTTAGCCATAACTTTGCCTAACCCACTGTTCAAACTGATCAAGGGAAAAGAAAATGCTAAGCTTATGCTTGACTACCTAGATGTCACCTATGAGGGTATGGGAGAAGTTAGGCAGAACAGGATGATTGCTCTTAAAAGAGAATATGAAATGTTCTTTGCCTATAAGAATGAAACCCTTAAGCAAACCTTCATTAGGTTTAACTCTTTGATAGCAGACCTGACCACTTTAAATGTAACCTACACTGAATTTGAACAAGTGAACAAATTCATTGATGCACTGCCATGTAAATGGAAACCTGTTACTGACCCATTAAGAACCACACAGACCCTAAAGAACTTTAACCTGTCTTCTCTCTACAGTTCCCTTTGGAATCATGAGAAGGCAGAAGCCAAGTTTGAACTTAACATGAAAGAAAACTTTAGGTCTGCCCCCACCACTTCAAAATCATCTAAAAATGATGATGCTGCTCTTATTGCTGCTGCTAAATGGAAGAAAGCTCAAAAAGCTTTACTGGTTCAAAAGTTACTGGCAGAACAAGAGTCAGCTGATAGTGTTGAGGAAAGTGGTACTGGGTCTGAAGAAAGCAGTACAGATGAAAGTGATGTAGAAGGGTTTGCTGAAGGTATGGCTCTGCTGGCTAGGCAGTTCAAAAGGTTCAATCGTAGTAGAACCAGCAAGTCATACAAAGGGAGCAAAAAGCCAAATGCTAGGTACAACAGCAAGTCAGTCAAGGGTCCTAAATCTGAGTGCTTTAATTGTGGGAAGGTTGGACATTTTGCTGCTGAATGCATGTCCAAGAAACCTTCCACGTCACATGCTAACTCTTTCTCAAAAGCTAATAAGTACAAAAACAAGTACAAAGCTATGAAAGCTCAGATGAAGGAAAGTGCAAAGACTGACAAGAAGAGTAAACAGCCAGAAAAGGTTCTAGTTGCTGAACATCATGACTGGGATGAAGCCAGCACGTCCTCATCTTCTGATAGTGATACTGATGATGATGGTGCTGGTTATACTACTGGTAAAAAGCTGTGTTTGATGGCCAAAGAGGTCGAGGAGTCTGATGAGGATGATGGTGGTAGTACGTTTTTGGCTGATATGAGGGAAGCTGATCAAAATAGAGATTCTCCTCAATGGAAAACTGAAATGATGTATAAGGTTGATAATTTTCGAACTTATACTGATGATGAAAAAGCTGAAATGTTTGACTACCTAAGAATTGATTTATGCAGAAGCTGCAAACGTGAAGAGAGTTTGAAATCTAATAACAAATCTTTAAATGAAAAACTCAAAGGCAAAAATGATGAAATTAAGGTCTTAAAAGATACAATTTCCAAACTTGAAAAACAAAACTTTGCTTTAGAAACTCTTCACGTTGAGGCAGCAGAAGTCAAGACCCAGCTGGACAATCTTAAAAGAGTTGTTGCTTCATGGTGCACATCTGCTCAACGCACAGCTAAATGTGTTAACGAGCAGGTGCCTGCCCAAGTTCAAGCCTTCTTTGCTGGTGACTATGCTGCTGCTGCTGCTATTGCAGAAGTTACTTTCATGGACCCGATTCTTGAAACTGATCCTGAAGCTGTCTTGCCAAATAATTTTGCCAAGATAGTTGAAGGTAAAAAGGTTGTGACAAACAAATTTGTTAGACCTACTGTGTCCCCACCACCTGCCATGAAAGAAATTTTGGAGGATGAAGTTAGAGCAAGAGAAGCCAGTAACTCAATTGATGAGACTACTGACCCCTCAAGCATCCACTACATGACTCCGAAAGAAAGACGTATTAAAAGGGAAATCACTGAAAACAATTTGAGAAAAGTTAAACCAACTGATTCCCCTTCGTGTTCGAGTTCTACCAGTGCTAAGCCAGCTGATGACCAATCTACTGGTCACCCAGTAGCTGCAGATAAGCCAGTGAAACGAAATACTGGCAAATCTAAGGCAGCAGTTAAGATACCTACTGGTTCATCAGCATCAGAAGACAAGCCAGCAACTTCCCACGCTAACTTGTCAAATGATAAAGGAAAGACAGTTCGCCATGGTCATGGTACTGGTTCCAAAAGGAAAGCTGCCCATAAGGGAAAAGCAAAAATTGACTCGACTGATGAGCTGTCTATCACTGAGATAATGACAGCCAAGCTTGACCAGCTAATTGAAGCAGTAACTAAAAGTCGACCCGATCCTACTGCCCTTATTAGATCTGTGCATGACCAGCCACAAAAGCCAAAAGTGAGAAAATGCTACAAATGTGGCAGCAAAGCTCACCTGGCTAACCAGTGTACTCAAACCCAAACCCCATCTGCTGCTTCTTCTAGCAAGCCAGTAGAAAAGAAGAAGTCATCAAAGGTGACTCCTTCAGAACCCATCCTTGGATGGGTTCCCAAAAAGAACTAATCTCTAAGTTATTGTGCAGGGCATTCAAAACAAGCAAATCTGGTATCTCGACAGTGGTTGTTCGAGACATATGACCGGAAGTAAGTCCCTGCTGATGGACTATCAGGAAAAGGATGGTCCAGTTGTTTCGTATGGAGATAATTCGTTGGGTTACACAAAGGGTTTTGGTACTTTGACAAATGGGAATGTCACGTTCTCAAATGTTGCATATGTAGTTGGGCTTAAACATAACTTACTCAGCATAAGCCAACTGACAAGCAAGAATAAGATAGTCCAATTCAGAAAGAAAATTGGTACTATTTTTGATAAGACAGGGAAGCCTCTGCTGACTGCAAAACGTCATGAAAACATGTATCAAATTGACATGAACACAGCAGTCACAACAACTGATACTTGTTTCTATTCGAAGGCAGCAGACAACCTGAAGTGGTTATGGCACAAGAGACTCTCACATCTCAACTTCAAAGATATTCACAAATTATCCAGTAGAAGTTTGGTGTCTGGGCTACCCACAATGTCTTATGTGAAGGACAGATTGTGTCCTGGTTGTGAAAAGGGGAAACATCACCATGCCTCGTTCAAATCAAAGCAAATCTCATCTGTTGAGAAACCATTTCACTTACTTCATATGGATCTATTTGGTCCAGTGAATGTGGCCAGCTGTAGTGGGAAGAAGTATACACTGGTTATTGTTGATGAATACTCGAGATACACTTGGGTGTTCTTTCTGAGGCAAAAGAGTGAAGCTGCTGATGAAATCATCAATTTTATCAAAAGAATGGAGCTTTTGAATGGGCAACTGGTGAAGCAACTAAGAAGTGATCATGGTACAGAATTCAGAAATGCTACATTAGAAGAATTTTGTGCTGACAAAGGTATTTCCCAAAATTTCTCTGCTGTGAGAACACCTCAGCAAAATGGTGTTGCAGAAAGAAGAAACAGAACTCTCATTGAAGCAGCAAGATCTATGTTGGCTGAGTCTGGGTTGAAGAACTCCTACAGGGCAGAAGCTGTGAATACTGCCTGTTTTACCCAGAATAGATCTCTTATTGTGAAAAGACATCAGAAAACTGCTTATGAAGTTCTCAAAGGAAGAAGACCCTCAATTTCATTTCTTCATGTATTTGGCACTCCCTGTTACATTCTAAATAATAGGGATCAGCTGGGCAAATTCGATGCTAAAGCTGATGAAGGTATATTCCTTGGATATTCCAACATGTCAAAGGCATATAGGGTCTACAACAAAAGAAGAGGTTGTTTTGAAGAATCCATTAATGTTACATTCGATGAAACTGCCTCTGCTTCATCTACTGATCGTGAAGATGAAGTGTTACTGTTTGAAGAGCCTACTCAGCAAGCTCTTGATGATGAAGAGCCAGCAGCACAACCCTCACCAATCCATGCTGCTGGGTTCTCTGATGATGAAATGGAACATTCTGTTCCATCTGTGTCTAAACCAAGTGGACCTACTGGCTCTACTGAAGTGCTGCAACTTGAGCCTAGGTCTGCTGGTTCTGAGAGATCACAAGCTGGTACTGATTCTACTGATATTGATCAGCAACCTTCTGTTGCTGCTCACTCATCTGAACCAGCTGATGATCAAGATGCTGTGTGTTCTACAACCAGCTCACCTGTTCATAACACCAAATGGACAAGGGAGCATCCGATTGAGCAGATTATTGGTAATCTTGCGAGTGGTGTTAAAACACGGAGGCATGCTACCAGTAACTTTTGTATGCATGTTAATTTTGTGTATACCATTGAGCCCACGTGTCCTGAGGAAGCACTTCAAGATCCTAGCTGGGTTGGTTCAATGCAAGAAGAAATTACTCAGTTTGATAGGAACAAAGTGTGGACATTGGTACCTGAACCTGAGGATAAGACAAAGAAGATCATTGGTACTAAGTGGGTGTTTAAAAACAAGATGGATGAAGATGGTGTCGTTATCAGAAACAAAGCAAGATTGGTTGCTCAAGGGTTTAGACAGGAAGAAGGATTGGATTATGGGGAAACTTATGCACCAGTGGCTAGGATGGAAGCTATCAGATTGTTCTTAGCATATGCTGCTAGGATGAACTTTAGAGTATTTCAGATGGATGTTAAATCTGCATTTCTGAATGGGAAGCTGCAAGAAGAAGTTTATGTCAAACAGCCTCCTGGTTTTGTAAGCAGTAAATATCCAGACCATGTCTACAAGTTAGACAAAGCTCTTTATGGCCTTAAACAGGCTCCAAGAGCATGGTATGAGACACTTCATGTGTATCTCACTGGTATAGGTTTTAAAGTTGGAACAATTGATACCACTCTATTCTCAAAAGAGATAGATGGTGATCTCTTGTTGGTACAGATATATGTGGATGATATTATTTATGGTTCTAAAAATGAAAAACATTGTCAAGATTTTTCAAAACGTATGTCAAAGGCATATGAAATGAGTTTACAAAGAGATCTGCAATACTTTTTAGGATTGCAGATCAAACAACTTGATGATGGAATATTCATAAGTCAAGATAAATATATCAAAGATATGTTAAAGAAATTTGGTCTGACCTGTTTAAAAGACATAGGGACTCCAATGGCAGCATCCATTAAAATAGATGCTGATCCAAATGGTGAACCAGTCAATATCACTGAATATAGAGGTATGATTGGATCCCTACTTTATCTCACAGCCAGCAGACCAGATATTATGTTCGCCACATGTCTCTGTGCCAGATATCAAGCTGATCCTAAAGAGTCACACTTGCTGGCAGTAAAAAGAATATTCAGATACCTAAAAGGTACTGCTAAACGTGGTCTTTGGTATCCCAAAGACCAGGATTTTGAACTAATTGGGTATTCAGATGCTGACTTTGCAGGGTGTAAAATAGACAGGAAAAGTACTACTGCTGGGTGCCAGTTACTGGGTAGTAGGCTAGTCAGCTGGACAAGCAAAAAGCAAAATACTGTGTCCACATCCACTGCTGAAGTAGAATATGTCTCTGCTGGTAGTTGTACTGCTCAAGTACTGTGGATGCAAAGCCAGATAAAGGACTATGGTGTTCATGTTACAAAAACTCCAATCTACTGTGACAACACCAGTGCAATTGCTATCACCAACAATCCTGTGATGCACTCAAGGACTAAGCACATCGATGTTCGGTATCATTTCATAAGGGATCATGTTCAAAAGGGTGATGTTGAGTTACATTTTATTTCTACAGACCAGCAATTAGCAGACCTATTTACAAAGCCATTAGATGAGAAACGTTTTAACTATCTCATCTCTGAGCTGGGTATGCTTGAGCTTTAAATAAAAGACAACTTTTGTTGGTGTGCTGGCTCTACAACGTGTAGGGCAAACCAGTAAGTCACATTTATTTACTTACTGCCTACATGTCAAACAACCAGCACAGCAAGGTCTTTTATATTTTGGTTACTTAAATGTTTTAAATGAAATAATAAATAGCTCTCCAAATTTAATGATTCCTTAAAACTGGAAACTCATTTACTTCCAATGATTTAAATTAAATTCATGACATATTAAATGTAACAAAAGTATTTTGTATTTAATACAAAAAATTATTTTTGAGATTTTAAATCAATTTGTTTGAAATGAAATCTGATGCATTTAATGCTGTATGGGAGTAATGAGTGTTTAAGCCGTATAAATGTCATGTCAACCGTCTGTCTCCCCTTGAAAACGTGCCAGTCTGTCACATCTGCCCACGCGCCTGCAGATGACAGTAATTTTCTCTCTCCTGCACTTTTTCACCCAATCACAACGGATAAAAGTGTGTTTCATCTTACAAAATAACCTTCGGTTATTCATTTTTCAAAACACACACACTTTTACTCTCAAAATCTTTTCAATCTTCAAATCTTCATCCTACACTCATCAATGGCAGAACAACAACAGCAATCACCACGTGCTGCAAGCCAGCAAGAGGAACAACAGCAACAACAACCTCAAACAGTCGAACCACAACAGCAACCACAACCTGCCCCACAACCGGCACCGGCACCGGAGGAACCGGTGGTTCAAGAACACGTCGTTCAAGGACCACTGTTCAATCTCCACCCCAACCTGATTAGGGCTCCGAATGCACCTGATCACTCACTGATTCGCCTATCTAGAGGCAATGCTGCACATGCCCTCTCTATTCCCAAATCGAAGGTTAACAAAGGGTATGAGGCCCTCATCGAATACATCCGTCAATCACCTTTGGCAAGAGCCATCACCGGTGTACCTTCCCGATTCTATGCTGCCTGTTTGGCACGATTTTGGTATACTGCCACTGTTGCCACCACTCCCGGCAACGTCCCATGTATTCGTGGCATGGTGACTGAAACCCTAAATTGCTCTGTCACCGTCGAAGCTATTAGACGTGCTCTTCAATTGCCCGGTGGACCATTTGTTGCTTCACCTACTAGTGACGAATTAAGAAGGGAGGTGTTGGAGACCATTGGGTTTGCTGGACCAGTGGCACATACACCGTTGAGAAAGCATATGCCACCTCTGTGGTACTACTTCTTTGGGTTGATGACTCAGTGCATGAGTCAAAAGTCAGGAAGCTTTGACCAATGCTCAGATTTTGAGCTCAAGCTTGGTCATGGGTTGTTGTTCAACAGGAACATCGATTACGCCCTTGAAATGTAGTGACCTGAACTTTTCCATGTTTATATATATTAATTGAGATTGATATTTACATGATTAAATGTTTCCAACATGTTAAGCAATCAAACTTGTTAAGACTTGATTAATTGAAATATGTTTCATATAGACAATTGACCACCCAAGTTGACCGGCGATTCACGAACGTTAAAACTTGTAAAAACGACTTGACGATATATATATGGATATACATATGGTTAACATGAGATTATGATAAGTAAGTATCTCCATAAGTATATTAACAATGAGTTATATACATATAAACAAGACTACTAACTTAAGGATTTCGAAACGAGACATATATGTAACGATTATCGTTGTAACGACATTTAAATGTATATATATCATATTAAGATATATTAATATATCATAATATCATGATAATATAATAATTTAACATCTCATTAGATATAATAAACAATGGGTTAACAACATTAATTGAGATCGTTAACTTAAAGGTTTCAAAACAACACTTACATGTAACGACTAACGATGACTTAACGACTCCGTTAAAATGTATATACATGTAGTGTATTTAGATGTATTAAAATACTTTTGGAAGACTTCAAGACATATATCAAAACACTCATACTTAACGAAAATGGTTAAGTTACTTTCCCATTCTTTTCTTTCATCAAGAATTCTAGTCGTATTCTTACCCGTATTATACACAGCTTCAAAACGTACTTACTATGGGTATATACCAATAGGAACTAGCATGGGATTCCACTCTTGATTATGTCATGTATGACTAATCAATTTTAACTTCTACCATGAGCTAGTCAACTAACTAGAACTCCTTTTAACCCCACTCACCACTCACCAATTAACACTCATCATTCACTCCATTTCACTTCCAAATCTCTTTCTAATTCTCTCTCAACACACCCACACTATTATGAACGTATTTTTCCAGTAGTTAATCATCATCTTCATCAAAAATCACTTCAAGAATCAAGCTATAATCATCATAGGAAGAACACTTCAAGAATACTTCAAAAATCCCTTCAAGTTTACTAGTTTACTTCCAAGCTTTCTAATCCATTCCAAGTAATCATCTAAGATCAAGAAACCTTTGTTATATACAGTAGGTTATCTTTCTTATTCAAGGTAATATTCATATTCAAACTTTGATTCAATTTCTATAACTATAAACTATCTTAATTCGAGCAAAAATCTTACTTGAACTTGTTTTTGTGTCATGATCCTACTTCAAGAACTTTCAAGCCATCCAAGATCCTTTGAAGCTAGATCATTTCTTGTCACTTACAGTAGGTTTACCTACTAAACTTGAGGTAGTAATGATGTTCATAACATCATTCGATTCATATATATAAAACTATCTTATTCGAAGGTTTAAACTCGTAATCACTAGAACATAGTTTAGTTAATTCTAAACTTGTTCGCAAACAAAAGTTAATCCTTCTAACTTGACTTTTAAAATTAACTAAACACATGTTCTATATCTATATGATATGCTAACTTAATGATTTAAAACCTGAAAACACGAAAAACACCGTAAAACCGGATTTACGCCGTCGTAGTAACACCGCGGGCTGTTTTGGGTTAGTTAATTAAAAACTATGATAAACTTTGATTTAAAAGTTGTTATTCTGAGAAAATGATTTTTATTATGAACATGAAACTATATCCAAAAATTATGGTTAAACTCAAAGTGGAAGTATGTTTTCTAAAATGGTCATCTAGACGTCGTTCTTTCGACTGAAATGACTACCTTTACAAAAACGACTTGTAACTTATTTTTCCGACTATAAACCTATACTTTTTCTGTTTAGATTCATAAAATACAGTTCAATATGAAACCATAGCAATTTGATTCATTCAAAACGGATTTAAAATGAAGAAGTTATGGGTAAAACAAGATTGGATAATTTTTCTCATTTTAGCTACGTGAAAATTGGTAACAAATCTATTCCAACCATAACTTAATCAACTTGTATTGTATATTATGTAATCTTGAGATACCATAGACACGTATACAATGTTTCGACCTATCATGTCGACACATCTATATATATTTCGGAACAACCATAGACACTCTATATGTGAATGTTGGAGTTAGCTATACAGGGTTGAGGTTGATTCCAAAATATATATAGTTTGAGTTGTGATCAATACTGAGATACGTATACACTGGGTCGTGGATTGATTCAAGATAATATTTATTGATTTATTTCTGTACATCTAACTGTGGACAACTAGTTGTAGGTTACTAACGAGGACAGCTGACTTAATAAACTTAAAACATCAAAATATATTAAAAGTGTTGTAAATATATTTTGAACATACTTTAATATATATGTATATATTGTTATAGGTTCGTGAATCAACAGTGGCCAAGTCTTACTTCTCGACGAAGTAAAAATCTGTGAAAGTGAGTTATAGTCCCACTTTTAAAATCTAATATTTTTGGGATGAGAATACATGCAGGTTTTATAAATGATTTACAAAATAGACACAAGTACGTGAAACTACATTCTATGGTTGAATTATCGAAATCGAATATGCCCCTTTTTATTAAGTCTGGTAATCTAAGAATTAGGGAACAGACACCCTAATTGACGCGAATCCTAAAGATAGATCTATTGGGCTTAACAAACCCCATCCAAAGTACCGGATGCTTTAGTACTTCGAAATTTATATCATATCCGAAGGGTGTCCCGGAATGATGGGGATATTCTTATATATGCATCTTGTTAATGTCGGTTACCAGGTGTTCACCATATGAATGATTTTTATCTCTATGTATGGGATATGTATTGAAATATGAAATCTTGTGGTCTATTATTATGATTTGATATATATAGGTTAAACCTATAACTCACCAACATTTTTGTTGACATTTTAAAGCATGTTTATTCTCAGGTGATTATTAAGAGCTTCCGCTGTCGCATACTTAAATAAGGACGAGATTTGGAGTCCATGCTTGTATGATATTGTGTAAAAACTGCATTCAAGAAACTTATTTTATTGTAACATATTTGTAATGTAAACCATTATGTAATGGTCGTGTGTAAACAGGATATTTTAGATTATCATTATTTGATAATCTACGTAAAACTTTTAAACCTTTATTGATGAAATAAAGGTTATGGTTTGTTTTAAAATGAATGCAGTCTTTGAAAAACGTCTCATATAGAGGTCAAAACCTCGCAACGAAATCAACTAATATGGAACGTTTTTAATCAATAAGAACGGGACATTTCAGTTGGTATCAGAGCGTTGGTCTTAGAGAACCAGAATTTTGCATTAGTGTGTCTTATGTAGTTTGTTAGGATGCATTAGTGAGTCTGGACTTCGATCGTGTTTACTTGAAAAATGATTGCTTAACAAATTTTGTTGGAAACTATATATTTTTAACATGTGAATATTATGTGATATATTAATCTCTTAACGCGTTTGATATTATGTGATAGATGTCTACCTCTAGAACAAGTCCCATTGACTCACCTAATAATAATGAAGAGTCAAATGTAAATTGGAATGATTCGTGGACTGATTCACAAGTTCCCGAAGAGGAACCGGAAGAAGAGTCGGAACCAGAAAAAGAATCGGAATCGGAAGAAGAATCGGAACCGGATGAAGAAATAGAACCGGTGGGGGAAATAATAAAACGGTTAAGTAAAAGAAAATCCTCAACCAACCGACCAAGGTTAATTATGGTCAATGGTGTTTCCGCTAAGGAAGCAAAATATTGGGAGGATTACCAATTCTCCGATGAATCGGATTCCGACGAGAATTCCGATGATGTTATAGAAATTACCCCAACTGAATTTAAAAAGGCAAAAGAAAATAATAAGGGAAAGGGCATAAAAATAGAGAAATCTAATTCCAACCCCGATGAACTTTATATGTATCGTCAACCCCCGAAGTCCTTAAGTTGTAACAATGACCCGGGAACCTCTAAACCACCAGGTTTTTCTAAACCAATGTGGAAAATAACGGCTCGTATTAGGGGAACATCATATATCCCTAGAAACTTGGGAAAACGAACCAAAACCAAAGAAGAAGAAACAAGCGAGTCGGAATAAGATAGTTGTATTCGTGTGGTGTAATATATGTAATATAGTGTGCTTATGCTTTATGATATATGTAAAAATTGCTTGTATTAATAAGTATTTTTTTATGAATCTAACTCTTGTCTATTTTACAGTATAAAAACACAAAATGGATAGACAACCCAATATTTTAAGAGACCTACCCGGAGACATGATTGATGAAATCTTGTCTAGAGTCGGTCAGAATTCCTCGGCACAACTATTTAAGGCGAGATCAGTTTGTAAGACATTCGAAGAACGTTCCAAGAATGATTTGGTTTATAAAAGGCTTTCGTTCGGAAGATGGGGGATATCACATTGGGAAATCCATAAGTTACGATGTGTTTACTTTGACGCATATATTGCGGGGAACCCAAATGCTATTTTACGCAACGGGTTAAGAAATTATTTTGACTCAGTATATCCAAATATAGGACTTCGTGATTTAGAAAAAGCGGCTAACATGCAACATAAAGAAGCATGTTATGCTTACGGGTTAGTAATGTTCGCTTCTCACCAAAGTGAGAACAAGAACATCGGGCTACAACTATTAAACAAAACGTTCCCTCAAGTGACGGAGTCGGTAATTGGGGTAAGAAATGTGGTTTTTAGGTTATTACGAGACTGTTGGTCATTACGTAACCCTCATCCCTTTGACGACGTTACAACACGCTGTCTTATCAACGGCCATAACGGTTATGTTCCACAAGACCAAGGATGGGAAGTAATCCTAGTAAGACCAGAATGCATGACTTGTTTCTGGACGTATGAATTACGTGTCTTTATTGCCTTTGCTGAACGACTTGTGTACTAGCTAGAATTATCTTCACAACCATCTTGTATCAAATTTATTGTGTGCTATATTTCATGCTATATGTAAAATAAGCGGTATTGTAAGTTTGTAAAATATTGTGTAAAAGTTTGAACGCGAAATATTATTACAATCAGTTTTTCATATAGAATTGTAGTAGTTGAATTGTATATTAGCTACTAAGTATGAACTTAACGGGTAGGTACTACCCGAATTTAAACTTATAAAACGCTAATATGAAGAAAAAGCTTTTATAAATGAGTTCATATTATGCTACGAAATACTATTAACTACTCTTAATATTCTGTATGATTAACTTGTTCCATTTAACTATTTTGAAGGAAATGGCACCGACTACTCGACACACCGTGAATATGAATGAAGAGGAATTCCGTACTTTTCTAGCTTCAAACATAGCCGCAGTACAGGCTGCGCTATATACCAACAATAACCTTGGATCTGGCAGTACAGGAAATCGTGTAGGATGCACCTACAAAGAATTCACTGCCTGCAAACCTTTGGAATTTGATGGAACCGAAGGACCGATCGGATTGAAACGGTGGACCGAGAAGGTCGAATCGGTGTTTGCCATAAGTAAGTGTACTGAAGAGGACAAAGTGAAGTACGCTACGCATACCTTTACAGGTTCTGCGTTAACATGGTGGAATACCTATCTAGAGCAAGTGGGACAAGATGATGCGTACGCACTACCGTGTTCAGCATTCAAGCACTTGATGAACGAGAAGTACCGTCCCAGAACCGAGGTCAATAAGCTCAAGACAGAACTTAGAGGGTTACGAACCCAAGGATTTGATATTACCACGTACGAAAGACGATTCACAGAATTGTGCCTATTGTGTCCGGGAGCATTCGAAGATGAGGAAGAGAAGATCGACGCGTTTGTGAAAGGATTACCGGAAAGAATCCAAGAAGATATAAGTTCACACGAGCCCGCCTCCATACAACAGGCATGTAGAATGGCTCACAAACTAGTGAACCAGATTGAAGAAAGAATTAAAGAACAGACTGCTGAAGAGGCCAATGTGAAACAAGTCAAAATAAAGTGGGAGGAAAACGGTGATAAGAATCACCAATACAACAACAACAGCAATTACAACAATTATCGCAACAATTATCCCAACAATCGTAACATCAATCGCAACTACAACAAACGGCCCAACAACAACAACAACAAAAACAACAGCAACTACAACAATCATCCGAACAACAATAATAACCGCAACAACAACAACAATCAGAAGCAGCTATGCCAAAGGTGTGAAAAGTATCACTCGGGGTTCTGCACCAAATTTTGCAACAAGTGTAAAAGAAATGGTCATAGCGCGGCGAAGTGTGAGGTCTACGGACCAGGGGTTAACAGAACGAAAGGAACAAATGGTGTCGGAACAAGTAATGGCGGAGCAAGTAGTGTCGGAGCAAGTTATGCCAATGTAGTTTGTTATAAATGTGGAAAACCGGGCCACATTATTAGAAATTACCCGAACCAGGAGAACACGAATGGACAAGGCCGCGGAAGAGTTTTCAATATTAATGCGGCAGAGGCACAGGAAGACCCGGAGCTTGTTACGGGTACGTTTCTTATTGACAATAAATCTGCTTACGTTTTATTTGATTCGGGTGCGGATAGAAGCTATATGAGTAGAGATTTTTGTGCTAAATTAAGTTGTCCATTGACGCCTTTGGATAGTAAATTTTTACTCGAATTAGCAAATGGTAAATTAATTTCAGCAGATAATATATGTCGGAATCGAGAAATTAAACTGGTTAGCGAAACATTTAAGATTGATTTGATACCAGTAGAGTTAGGGAGTTTTGATGTGATAATCGGTATGGACTGGTTGAAAGAAGTGAAAGCAGAGATCGTTTGTTACAAAAATGCAATTCGCATTATACGAGAAAAAGGAAAACCCTTAATGGTGTACGGAGAAAAGGGCAACACGAAGCTACATCTTATTAGTAATTTGAAGGCACAAAAACTAATAAGAAAAGGTTGCTATGCTGTTCTAGCACACGTCGAGAAAGTACAAACTGAAGAAAAGAGCATCAATGATGTTCCCATTGCAAAAGAATTTCCCGATGTATTTCCGAAAGAATTACCGGGATTACCCCCACATCGATCCGTTGAATTTCAAATAGATCTTGTACCAGGAGCTGCACCAATAGCTCGTGCTCCTTACATACTCGCACCCAGCGAGATGAAAGAACTGCAAAGCCAATTACAAGAACTTTTAGAGCGTGGTTTCATTCGACCAAGCACATCACCGTGGGGAGCTCCTGTTTTGTTTGTCAAGAAGAAAGATGGTACATTCAGGTTGTGTATCGACTACCGAGAGTTGAACAAACTTACCATCAAGAACCGCTACCCACTACCGAGAATCGACGACTTATTTGATCAACTACAAGGCTCGTCTGTTTATTCAAAGATTGACTTACGTTCCGGGTATCATCAAATGCGGGTGAAAGAAGATGATATTCCAAAGACTGCTTTCAGAACACGTTACGGTCATTACGAGTTTATGGTCATGCCGTTTGGTTTAACTAATGCACCAGCTGTGTTCATGGACCTTATGAACCGAGTGTGTGGACCATACCTTGACAAGTTTGTCATTGTTTTCATTGATGACATACTTATTTACTCAAAGAATGACCAAGAACACGGTGAACATTTGAGAAAGGTGTTAGAAGTATTGAGGAAGGAAGAATTGTACGCTAAGTTTTCAAAGTGTGCATTTTGGTTGGAAGAAGTTCAATTCCTCGGTCACATAGTGAACAAAGAAGGTATTAAGGTGGATCCGGCAAAGATAGAAACTGTTGAAAAGTGGGAAACCCCGAAAACTCCGAAACACATACGCCAGTTTTTAGGACTAGCTGGTTACTACAGAAGGTTCATCCAAGACTTTTCCAGAATAGCAAAACCCTTGACTGCATTAACGCATAAAGGGAAGAAATTTGAATGGAATGATGAACAAGAGAAAGCGTTTCAGATATTGAAGAAAAAGCTAACTACGGCACCTATATTGTCATTGCCTGAAGGGAATGATGATTTTGTGATTTATTGTGACGCATCAAAGCAAGGTCTTGGTTGTGTATTAATGCAACGAACGAAGGTGATTGCTTATGCGTCTAGACAATTGAAGATTCACGAACAAAATTATACGACGCATGATTTGGAATTAGGCGCGGTTGTTTTTGCATTAAAGACTTGGAGGCACTACTTATATGGGGTCAAAAGTATTATATATACCGACCACAAAAGTCTTCAACACATATTTAATCAGAAACAACTGAATATGAGGCAGCGTAGGTGGATTGAATTATTGAATGATTACGACTTTGAGATTCGTTACCACCCGGGAAAGGCAAATGTGGTAGCCGATGCCTTGAGCAGGAAGGACAGAGAACCCATTCGAGTAAAATCTATGAATATAATGATTCATAATAACCTTACTACTCAAATAAAGGAGGCGCAACAAGGAGTTTTAAAAGAAGGAAATTTAAAGGATGAAATACCCAAAGGATCGGAGAAGCATCTTAATATTCGGGAAGACGGAACCCGGTATAGGGCTGAAAGGATTTGGGTACCAAGATTTGGAGATATGAGAGAAATGGTACTTAGAGAAGCTCATAAAACCAGATACTCAATACATCCTGGAACGGGGAAGATGTACAAGGATCTCAAGAAACATTTTTGGTGGCCGGGTATGAAAGTCGATGTTGCTAAATATGTAGGAGAATGTTTGATGTGTTCTAAGGTCAAAGCTGAGCATCAGAAACCATCAGGTCTACTTCAACAACCCGAAATTCCAGAATGGAAATGGGAAAACATTACCATGGATTTCATCACTAAATTGCCAAGGACTGCAAGTGGTTTTGATACTATTTGGGTAATAGTTGATCGTCTCACCAAATCAGCACACTTTCTGCCAATAAGAGAAGATGACAAGATGGAGAAGTTAGCACGACTGTATTTGAAGGAAGTCGTCTCCAGACATGGAATACCAATCTCTATTATCTCTGATAGGGATGGCAGATTTATTTCAAGATTCTGGCAGACATTACAGCAAGCATTAGGAACTCGTCTAGACATGAGTACTGCCTATCATCCACAAACTGATGGGTAGAGCGAAAGGACGATACAAACGCTTGAAGACATGCTACGAGCATGTGTTATTGATTTCGGAAACAGTTGGGATCGACATCTACCGTTAGCAGAATTTTCCTACAACAACAGCTACCATTCAAGCATTGAGATGGCGCCGTTTGAAGCACTTTATGGTAGAAAGTGCAGGTCTCCGATTTGTTGGAGTGAAGTGGGGGATAGACAGATTACGGGTCTGGAGATTATACAAGAAACTACCGAGAAGATCATCCAAATTCAACAACGGTTGAAAACCGCCCAAAGTCGACAAAAGAGCTACGCTGACATTAAAAGAAAAGATATAGAATTTGAAATTGGAGAGATGGTCATGCTTAAAGTTGCACCTTGGAAAGGCGTTGTTCGATTTGGTAAACGAGGGAAATTAAATCCAAGGTATATTGGACCATTCAAGATTATTGATCGTGTCGGACCAGTAGCATACCGACTTGAGTTACCTCAACAACTCGCGGCTGTACATAACACTTTCCACGTCTCGAATTTGAAGAAATGTTTTGCTAAAGAAGATCTCACTATTCCGTTAGATGAAATCCAAATCAATGAAAAACTCCAATTCATCGAAGAACCCGTCGAAATAATGGATCGTGAGGTTAAAAGACTTAAGCAAAACAAGATACCAATTGTTAAGGTTCGATGGAATGCTCGTAGAGGACCCGAGTTCACCTGGGAGTGTGAAGATCAGATGAAGAAGAAATACCCGCATCTATTTCCAGAAGATTCGTCAACACCTTCAACAGCTTAAAATTTCGGGACGAAATTTATTTAACGGGTAGGTACTGTAGTGACCTGAACTTTTCCATGTTTATATATATTAATTGAGATTGATATTTACATGATTAAATGTTTCCAACATGTTAAGCAATCAAACTTGTTAAGACTTGATTAATTGAAATATGTTTCATATAGACAATTGACCACCCAAGTTGACCGGCGATTCACGAACGTTAAAACTTGTAAAAACGACTTGACGATATATATATGGATATACATATGGTTAACATGAGATTATGATAAGTAAGTATCTCCATAAGTATATTAACAATGAGTTATATACATATAAACAAGACTACTAACTTAAGGATTTCGAAACGAGACATATATGTAACGATTATCGTTGTAACGACATTTAAATGTATATATATCATATTAAGATATATTAATATATCATAATATCATGATAATATAATAATTTAACATCTCATTAGATATAATAAACAATGGGTTAACAACATTAATTGAGATCGTTAACTTAAAGGTTTCAAAACAACACTTACATGTAACGACTAACGATGACTTAACGACTCCATTAAAATGTATATACATGTAGTGTATTTAGATGTATTAAAATACTTTTGGAAGACTTCAATACATATATCAAAACACTCATACTTAACGAAAATGGTTACAGTTACTTTCCCATTCTTTTCTTTCATCAAGAATTCTAGTCGTATTCTTACCCGTATTATACACAGCTTCAAAACGTACTTACTATGGGTATATACCAATAGGAACTAGCATGGGATTCCACTCTTGATTATGTCATGTATGACTAATCAATTTTAACTTCTACCATGAGCTAGTCAACTAACTAGAACTCCTTTTAACCCCACTCACCACTCACCAATTAACACTCATCATTCACTCCATTTCACTTCCAAATCTCTTTCTAATTCTCTCTCAACACACCCACACTATTATGAACGTATTTTTCCAGTAGTTAATCATCATCTTCATCAAAAATCACTTCAAGAATCAAGCTATAATCATCATAGGAAGAACACTTCAAGAATACTTCAAAAATCCCTTCAAGTTTACTAGTTTACTTCCAAGCTTTCTAATCCATTCCAAGTAATCATCTAAGATCAAGAAACCTTTGTTATATATAGTAGGTATCTTTCTTATTCAAGGTAATATTCATATTCAAACTTTGATTCAATTTCTATAACTATAAACTATCTTAATTCGAGCAAAAATCTTACTTGAACTTGTTTTTGTGACATGATCCTACTTCAAGAACTTTCAAGCCATCCAAGATCCTTTAAAGCTAGATCATTTCTTGTCACTTACAGTAGGTTTACCTACTAAACTTGAGGTAGTAATGATGTTCATAACATCATTCGATTCATATATATAAAACTATCTTATTCGAAGGTTTAAACTCGTAATCACTAGAACATAGTTTAGTTAATTCTAAACTTGTTCGCAAACAAAAGTTAATCCTTCTAACTTTACTTTTAAAATTAACTAAACACATGTTCTATATCTATATGATATGCTAACTTAATGATTTAAAACCTGGAAACACGAAAAACACCGTAAAACCGGATTTACGCCGTCGTAGTAACACCGCGGGCTGTTTTGGGTTAGTTAATTAAAAACTATGATAAACTTTGATTTAAAAGTTGTTATTCTGAGAAAATGATTTTTATTATGAACATGAAACTATATCCAAAAATTATGGTTAAACTCAAAGTGGAAGTATGTTTTCTAAAATGGTCATCTAGACGTCGTTCTTTCGACTGAAATGACTACCTTTACAAAAACGACTTGTAACTTATTTTTCCGACTATAAACCTATACTTTTTCTGTTTAGATTCATAAAATACAGTTCAATATGAAACCATAGCAATTTGATTCATTCAAAACGGATTTAAAATGAAGAAGTTATGGGTAAAACAAGATTGGATAATTTTTCTCATTTTAGCTACGTGAAAATTGGTAACAAATCTATTCCAACCATAACTTAATCAACTTGTATTGTATATTATGTAATCTTGAGATACCATAGACACGTATACAATGTTTCGACCTATCATGTCGACACATCTATATATATTTCGGAACAACCATAGACACTCTATATGTGAATGTTGGAGTTAGCTATACAGGGTTGAGGTTGATTCCAAAATATATATAGTTTGAGTTGTGATCAATACTGAGATACGTATACACTGGGTCGTGGATTGATTCAAGATAATATTTATTGATTTATTTCTGTACATCTAACTGTGGACAACTAGTTGTAGGTTACTAACGAGGACAGCTGACTTAATAAACTTAAAACATCAAAATATATTAAAAGTGTTGTAAATATATTTTGAACATACTTTAATATATATGTATATATTGTTATAGGTTCGTGAATCAACAGTGGCCAAGTCTTACTTCTCGACGAAGTAAAAATCTGTGAAAGTGAGTTATAGTCCCACTTTTAAAATCTAATATTTTTGGGATGAGAATACATGCAGGTTTTATAAATGATTTACAAAATAGACACAAGTACGTGAAACTACATTCTATGGTTGAATTATCGAAATCGAATATGCCCCTTTTTATTAAGTCTGGTAATCTAAGAATTAGGGAACAGACACCCTAATTGACGCGAATCCTAAAGATAGATCTATTGGGCTTAACAAACCCCATCCAAAGTACCGGATGCTTTAGTACTTCGAAATTTATATCATATCCGAAGGGTGTCCCGGAATGATGGGGATATTCTTATATATGCATCTTGTTAATGTCGGTTACCAGGTGTTCACCATATGAATGATTTTTATCTCTATGTATGGGATATGTATTGAAATATGAAATCTTGTGGTCTATTATTATGATTTGATATATATAGGTTAAACCTATAACTCACCAACATTTTTGTTGACATTTTAAAGCATGTTTATTCTCAGGTGATTATTAAGAGCTTCTGCTGTCGCATACTTAAATAAGGACGAGATTTGGAGTCCATGCTTGTATGATATTGTGTAAAAACTGCATTCAAGAAACTTATTTTATTGTAACATATTTGTAATGTAAACCATTATGTAATGGTCGTGTGTAAACAGGATATTTTAGATTATCATTATTTGATAATCTACGTAAAACTTTTAAACCTTTATTGATGAAATAAAGGTTATGGTTTGTTTTAAAATGAATGCAGTCTTTGAAAAACGTCTCATATAGAGGTCAAAACCTCGCAACGAAATCAACTAATATGGAACGTTTTTAATCAATAAGAACGGGACATTTCATGAAATTTATTTGAGGCTAAGGGAAATGGTGACTGCTAGAGTAAGAACCAACTTGATTCCATTTCCACGATTCTTAAGCCTGGTATTTGAAAGTGAACTGGGTGAAGCTTATCAGCAAATTGCTGATCAATCATTTGAGGTCCCAGTAAAACAAGGGGGTATGCCAAAGGATGTACCTGCTGCTCCATATGCTGAGTTGACACCAGCAATGAACGAGTATCTTGCTGCTCGTCGTGGAGCCACCCAATCGACTGCCTCTGGTTCTTTACCAGCTGAGGGGGAGGGTCCTCAGCGAAAGCCAGCAATGCGAAGGAAGCAGCCAGCTACCTCAACTAGTACAGCCACCGTCTCATATACTGGTAAAACAGTAGTTGTATTAGAATCTAGTGCTCTCTAATCATAAAGAACAGCTCTAGTCTTATATACTGACTACCCAATTCTAGTGTTGGAATCCGTTGCTCATCTATTTCTTGGTAACAGGCAAACCTAAGCGTGCTAAAGCTGGCTCCAAGCGAACCACAGGGGAGATTGCACCAGTCTCAGCTGCTGCTCCTGCAAAGGATGTAGCTATGGAACCTGGTGAGTTTCTAGACCAAACAGCAGAACAATCTAACTTAATTGAAAATTTTTTAACTGCTGACTTGAAAAATGTTGAGGGAGTTAACGGTATAACCCTGGCTCCCAAGCTGACTGGTTTTAAAACTGGTGTCAAGAAGAGTAGCAACCCATACTCGTCTAACCAGGCACTTCCACATTTTTCTGAAATGAACTTATTGCAATACTCTCTGCTGACAGTACAACCAGCAGAGAACATAACTGACCCCCAAAGCAGGCTTGAGCTGGGTCTTCATCGTGTTGAACCAGCTCAGGTGTCTGCACAGCCAGTATGTTACTCGGATACTGTTAAGAGTCGCACTCCTACATCATTACCAGCCAGATCTCTTACACTATCTGGGTCAACATGTGTTGCCAATGAGTCAGCAGAGTCACCGCTGTACTTACAGACACCTTCTTCTGTCTCTTTCGAAGGGCTGACCAAATCAAAAGTCTGTCCCCAGAGACCAAAAACAGATGCAATTATTGAGTCAAATTTATTTGGTTCTACAGTTGCTAACATAACTTGTTCTATTGTTTCAGTTCTTAGCAGGGTAGATGAACAGGCAGAGGGGGAGCAAAATAAAGATGTTGTTATTCCTACTGGTGATATTGCTGCCTCTGCTACTGGTGTTGGCACCACTGATTCTGTTACTGGTGGTGCTGATGCTAGTACTGTTGATTCTGCTGCTGCTGGTGTGGAAGATGTTATCATGGAAGAACCTCCTATTCTTGAGAAGGTTATTGACAATATTGTCAAGGATGTTCTTCTTGATGAACCTGTCACCCAGCCAAGAGTGGACTCTGCATTAATGTCTGATGAGCCTGCTGATTCTTCTGATTCTTCTTCTATGGAACGTCAAGTTCTTACAGAATCGGCAGTTCGTCATCCTATTGGTCCGATTTTGGTTGCTACTGAACCAACTGCTGAGGTGGGTTTTGAAACCATTCAGCCGAATGCAGCTAATGTTATTGTCATTCCTGGTTCTGATTCTGGTGCACAGGTTGCTGATGTTAAGGATGCTGGTACCTCTGCTGACACAACTACTGATTCGACTAAGGCTTCTGTTACTGAGGAAACAAATCCATATGTTGTGCAGGTACCAGATCCAGATGAAGTTGTTCCTAACTTCATTTTCAAGGGAGCTTCAATCTCTCCCAAGATTGCTATGCTGGTCGATCAGCTGACCATTGATCCCGAATCTGCGATAGTCTCAGCCAGCAGATTACCTCGTGAAGAGATGGTTGAGCTATTATCTCAGCTTGATAGACCAGCTAGAGAAGAAATTTATGAGAGGATAGCCCTACTGGAGCAAATCAATGAACAGCCTTACTATCATGTTTTTGGTATGGCTCCAGCTGCTTCGCCATTTCCTGGTACATGGAGGCCTCTCAAGTTTGTCATCGATCCTACTACTGGTAAGTGTGTTATGCAAAATTTCCCTGATTCGCCAGTACCTTCTTCTTCCTCAGCTTCTTCCTCCTCATCTTCTTCTGATGAGGATGCTGATGAAGGTACTGGTAAGGGCGAACCAGTCATTCATGATAACGTGACTGGTTCCAAAGACAAACCAGTGGATCTTACTGATGACAATGCTGATAGTAATGCTGACAAGGATATCAGTGGTTTTAAGCCTTCGGGCGAAGGTAAAAACGATGGTGATCATGGTGATGAGTCAGCTCCTGACCTTCCATCTCCACCACCCCACGGTGATACTCCTCTGTTAGCTTGTGCTGACCAACCTTCAACCTCTGCATACTTAAAGTTCAATGCAGATGAGGTTGCTGATATTTCCACCTTTGCTGTCTATAAGACACTGCAAGGGATCACACCAAATTTTGAGGAAACTATTCGCAGAGCTATTGTTGATAGTGTCTCTGCTGCTGTCAGATCTGCTGGAGAAGCTGTTACGACTCCTATTGATCTTAAACTTCAGCAGGTGTGTGCTTTTGCTGATGTGGCAGTCGAAGCAATCACAAAGCACCACGAAGATGAAGAGGAGCTTCAAAGGCGAATTATCTCTCACAATGAGTACTGTGAAAATATCACCCGACTCCAAGCTGATTTGGATGCTGCTAACCGCAGAAATACTTTCTTAAATGAGGAGAACAGGGTGTTACACGAGAGATTGGAATCGCAGGAAGCTCAAATGGCTAACATGATTCCTGCTGCTGCCTATGTTCAGATGGTTGAAAACATGCAACGAATGGCTGCTTTGCAAGGTGATGTTCGGGCCATCGTTGAACAAATGGCTATGGGTGTAGCCAGGAATGAAGTTAGATCCTCCAATCTTCTGCTAAGACAATTTGGTGTGGATCCTGGTGCCCATCTTACTCCAGAGGTTGCTGAGTGGAACAATTTTGCCTTCTCTGCTCCTCAGTCAGACAGTAATCTTGATGCTACTGTCTCCCCTTCTATTCACCCTACTGCCCGTGCTGATGACAAAAAGGGGGAGAAAAATTCCAAAAAGAAATCTAAAAAGAGAAAACAGTCTGAGGGGGAGCATGAACATGAAAAGGCTCCTAAACAACCCAGGAGAGATGGAGATGGTGATGGTGATGGTCAAGACACTGGCCCTAAGCCCAGCAACGCTCATACTGAAGCTGGTGGTTCACAGGCAACTGGTGGTACTCAACCCAGTGTGTCTGCCACACCAGTGGATGATATTGGTTCTGGCAGTAAGCCCAGTGATGTTTCTGATATGGCTGTAGCTGAAGCTTTTGTGCTGTCTCAATCTATTGAACGTAAAATGAAGAGGAAGTTAGAGAGACATCAAAAGCGACAGCAGGAACTAGATGATGCCTTCAATGCCAAGTTTGAGGCCTTTGCTGAACTTAAACGTCGTAAGATTATGCACAGAAGATGGCTGAGTCCAAAAGCAATGGAAGTCGATGATGACCTGACTGTCTTTGATAAACACAGAAAAGAGGCAAGAAAAAGAAATGCCAAGTTCATGGTCAAATACGACAAACAGAGGGCAAAGCTGTATGCACAGAGAGCAGAAAGAATCAGGAACATGACTCCTGCTGAGATGAAGGATTACCTTGATTCTACTGAGTCAACTGGTGGAGTTAGAGCTGATATTTTCATGAAATGGGTTGATGCTATGTTAGAAGCCAGCTCTACTCCTCAACCAGCATCTGCTGCTCAGCCAGCTACACAACAAACACAGCCAGCAGAAACAATCATCCTTAATGATGATGATGTTAATAGACAGGGGGAGCATCTTGCTATTGTTCCTTACCTGCCTCCTATTCAACCTGTATCGACACAAGAACCATCAGCTGAACCCAGGCCTATTGACAAATACAGGGTGAAATCTGCTCCTAGGGACAATCAGCCCCTGAGGAAAGGACCCCTATTCGAGGCAGCTGATGAAGGTACTGAAGTGGTTGAGCCAGCTGATACTAATCAGTCAGCTGGCATTGAAGACACAGCAAGGAGTGCTGTGATAGAAGACCCAGCCAGAAGTGTGCTACTGGGTAGTACAAGTGTTGAAGACCCAGCAAAGTCGGTTGAGCTGGGTGCTAAACAAGTAGATGATGAAACGGTTGATCCTGCTCACTTCACAGTCTGGGGAAGAGACAGCCAAACGTTTGTTCTATCTCCTCTTCCTCCCCAGATTCAAGTTTACTTTGACAGAACACAGGATAACCGGGTCAATCAGCATCCAGTTAGTTCATCTAGCAGCTATGAATCATCTATGTATCCTCCATCTTCCCCAAGGGTTCATGACAAACATATCACTTGGGAAGATGACTCAGTAACCCATGGTGAGCCGAACATCAGAAAAATGAACCCAGATGAAAGAGATGCCTACAGACTTCAGATCACTGTTCCAGAGTTGCTTGAACAAAGACAAATTGAACTTAATGAAAGAATTCATCAAGTCAGGCTGCTGCATCACCCTCTTGATCAGCCACGCTATATTGCTGCACTAACCTTTGGCATTGACATTAGGGTGTACTTGAATAATAGTGGTCTCAGGCTCTCTACTACTGATGAAAGAATTCATTTTGAAGATGCTCTCCAGCTGGGTATGGATATAAGGGAGTATTGTGCTGCCCTTAGTACTGAAGAGGGTAGAAAGATGGTTGAAGCAGTAAGATCCCTGAACATTTCTTATGATGATTATCTGATGGGTTTAGCTGCTGAAAGGGAAGCCAGAGAAGCTGCTGATGCTGAACTTGCTGAACAATCAAGGCTTCAGGATATTGAAGACAGATTGGCTGCTGACAGAAAGCAACAGGCTGAGTCCCTCAAACTAGCCAGAGCCATTGTCAAAGAACAGGATAAGGTTTTTGATAAGATAGAAACTGCTGAGAAAGTACCTACCACTGCTCCTGTAGTACCTGATCACAATATTGAGTTTCCTGATACTTATTATAAGAGCAGGTATGGTAATGTGATGAATAGAAGATCTAATCCCTGCAGAATTATCAAGGTAAACAGGGGGACAAAAAGGGCTTTCAATGTTGTCAGGGATAACAACGTTCAAGAAAGGATTACTTTTGATGACTTAAGAACTCTTGGATTCAGTGAATGGATAGAAATCTTGGAGTATTTCATTGGTAAAGGTGAGAGTGCTATCAAGAGTGCTCTTAAGACTGAACTCCAATAGCTGTTCAAGAAGGCAACTAAGTTTGGCAATGCACCAGTAGTTGATGTTGATGAATTTCTTGCTCAAAAGCCTAAAGGGAAGCAACCTACTGGTGAAGGACCAACTGGGAGAAGCCGAATTGTTCTACCTCCTTCCATCCCTGTTTTTGACCCTGCTGAATTACCTCTCCTGTTCCCTGAAGCCTGGAAGATTAAACAAGAGGAGCTATCTGATGAAGAAAGAGAAAGAGAAAGGGATAAAGATAGATAGTCTCCTATGTGCTTAACTTGTATCTTTGTAATTTACTTTTTATTTTTGAATTATCTTGTAATTATTGTATATATCTGATGTAATGTAAGTAAAGTGAGTTTATCTTCAAAATCATATCAAATTATAAGATATAGATAACTCATCAAAAGATCCCAAAACAAACTTAAAGGGACGAATTTACTGTCTACCCTCTCTAGGTCCCTAAGTGCTGGCTTTAGTGTTTTCTCTTCAAGTCATAGGTTTTGTCATCATCAAATAGGGGGAGATTGTTGAGTCCCCAAAATAATTAAGGATTTAATTATGACAAAACAATATTTATTTGCACTAAAGTGTTATGTGCAGCCAGCACACGTTTGTTTATGTATAGTCAGCTAATATAGCTGTGTCGAGTGTTTAGTATGCTGCCTAGTCTATCAGCACAAGGTAGAAATGTATTCTTCGAATCAGCACAGGATGTGCACCCAGCAAATCAAGAATATCAAGTGACTCAGCATATGAAGGACCAGTAAGTCTGGATATTAGCATACAACACAAGACAGCCATGCTCCATTACAAGCATGGTAGTTTCCCAGAGTGGTCTACATCAACGCACTATTCAACAGAAGTCGAAGACAAAGTTGAACAGAAAAGGACAGGAGTCGGCGGCTGACAAGTGACCTTACAAGACCACGTGGGAATGCAGAAGTGGAACGCATGTGCAGACATGTGTTATACTTTATTCATACCTATGGAACACAACATTCCATTTGTTTAAATCAAATGGTAGTGCCAAACCGAATTGGTGTGGTCCTGCAAATAGCTACCTAAGAGGAAAGAAGGAGAGCACGCCTTCTGACACAATTGTCCCCACAAGTACAAGGCATCCAATGTACTAGTGGACAATAGAATAATTACACGGTTAATAGAACTACTATATATATTGTTGTATCCACTATTGTAAAAAACTAGTGGTGTGGGTTTATCTGTTAGAGTCCAAACCGTGTAATAGCTTTAGTTTATCTCTTAGCTATAATCTAGGTAATCTGTATCAACCAACTATCATTTCCGCCAAGGATAGTTGTGATTCTTTCTGATTTAATCAATAAAGAATAACAGTTGAAAATTACCTGTGACTCTATCTTATTTACTACAGAATACTAAACGTGTTTAACTGACTAGTTATTTAAGAAAAGAATTGTATTCACCCCCCCTCTACAATACTCCTGTTGTTATTAAGGGACCAACATATATTTTGAACATACTTTGATATATATGTATATATTGTTATAGGTTCGTGAATCAACCAGTGGCCAAGTCTTACTTCCCGACGAAGTAAAAATCTGTGAAAGTGAGTTATAGTCCCACTTTTAAAATCTAATATTTTTGGGATGAGAATACATGCAGGTTTTATAAATGATTTACAAAATAGACACAAGTACGTGAAACTACATTCTATGGTTGAATTATCGAAATCGAATATGCCCCTTTTTATTAAGTCTGGTAATCTAAGAATTAGGGAACAGACACCCTAATTGACGTGAATCCTAAAGATAGATCTATTGGGCCTAACAAACCCCATCCAAAGTACCGGATGCTTTAGTACTTCGAAATTTATATCATATCCGAAGGGTGTCCCGGAATGATGGGGATATTCTTATATATGCATCTTGTTAATGTCGGTTACCAGGTGTTCACCATATGAATGATTTTTATCTCTATGTATGGGATGTGTATTGAAATATGAAATCTTGTGGTCTATTGTTACGATTTGATATATATAGGTTAAACCTATAACTCACCAACATTTTTGTTGACGTTTAAAGCATGTTTATTCTCAGGTGAATACTAAGAGCTTCCGCTGTTGCATACTAAAATAAGGACAAGATTTGGAGTCCATGTTTGTATGATATTGTGTAAAAACTGCATTCAAGAAACTGATTTCGATGTAACATATTTGTATTGTAAACCATTATGTAATGGTCGTGTGTAAACAGGATATTTTAGATTATCATTATTTGATAATCTACGTAAAGCTTTTTAAACCTTTATTTATGAAATAAAGGTTATGGTTTGTTTTAAAAATGAATGCAGTCTTTGAAAAATGTCTCATATAGAGGTCAAAACCTCGCAACAAAATCAATTAATATGGAACGTTTTTAATCAATAAGAATGGGACATTTCAGTTGGTATCCGAGCGTTGGTCTTAGAGAACCAGAATTTTGCATTAGTGTGTCTTATCGAGTTTGTTAGGATGCATTAGTGAGTCTGGACTTCGACCGTGTTTACTTGAAAAATGATTGCTTAAGAAATTTTGTTGGAAACTATATATTTTTAAAATGTGAATATTATGTGATATATTAATCTCTTAACGTGTTTGATATTATGTGATAGATGTCTACCTCTAGAACAAGTCCCATTGACTCACCTAATAATAATGAAGATTCAAATGTAAATTGGAATGATTCATGGACTGATTCACAAGTTCCCGAAGAGGAACCGGAAGAAGAGTCGGAACCGGAAGAAGAATCAGAACCGGAAGAGGAGGAACCGGAGGAGGAAATAGAACCGGTGGGGGAAATAATAAAACAGTTAAGTAAAAGAAAATCCTCAACCAACCAACCAAGGTTAATTATGGTCAATGGTGTTTCCGCCAAGGAAGCAAAATATTGGGAGGATTACCAATTCTCCGATGAATCGGATTCCGACGAGAATTCTGATGATGTTATAGAAATTACCCCAACTGAATTTAAAAAGGCAAAAGAAAATAATAAGGGAAAGGGCATAAAAATAGAGAAATCTAATTCCAACCCCGATGAACTTTATATGTATCGTCAACCCCCGAAGCCATTAAGTTGTAACAATGACCCGGGAACCTCTAAACCACCAGGTTTTTCTAAACCGTTGTGGAAAACGACAGCTCGTATTAGGGGAACATCATATATCCCTAGAAACTTGGCATAACGAACCAAAACCAAAGAAGAAGAACCGAGCGAGTTGGAATAAGATAGTTGTATTCGTGTGGTGTAATATATGTAATATAGTGTGCTTATGCTTTATGATATATGTAAATATTGCTTGTATTAATAAGTATTTTTTTTTATGAATCTAACTCTTGTCTATTTTACAGTATAAAAACACAAAATGGATAGACAACCCAATATTTTAAGAGACCTACCCGGAGACATGATTGATGAAATCTTGTCTAGAGTCGGTCAGAATTCTTCGGCACAACTATTTACGTCGAAATCAGTTTGTAAGACATTCGAAGAACGTTCCAAGAATGTCTTGGTTTATAAGAGACTTTCGTTTGAAAGATGGGGGATATCACATTGGGAAACCCATAAGTTACGATGTGTTTACTTTGACGCATATATTGCGGGGAACCCAAAAGCTATTTTACGCAACGGGTTAAGAAATTATTTTGACTCAATGTATCCGAATATAGGACTTCATGATTTTGAAAAAGTGGCTAACATGCAACATAAATAAGCATGCTATGCTTACGGGTAAGTAATGTTCACTTCACACCAAAGTGAGAAAAAGAACATCGGACTACAACTATTAAACAAAACGTTCCAACAAGTGACGGAGTCGGTAATTGGGGTAAGAAATGAGGTTTTTAGGTTATTATGAGAATGTTGGTCATTACGTAACGCTCGTCCCTTTGACGATGTTACAACACGCTGTCTTATCAACGGCCATAACGGTTATGTTCCACAAGACCAAGGATGGGAAGTAGTCCTAGTAAAACCAGAATGCATGACTTGTTTCTGGACGTATGAATTACGTGTCTTTATTGCCTTTGCTGAACGACTTGTGTACTAGCTAGAATTATCTTGACAACTATCTTGTATCAAAGTTATTGTGTGCTATATTTCATGCTTTATGTAAAATAAGCGGTATTGTAAGTTTGTAAAATATTGTATAAAAGTTTGAACGCGAAATATTATTATAATCAGTTTTTCATATAGAATTGTAGTAGTTGAATTGTATATTAGCTACTAAGTATGAACTTAACGGGTAGGTACTACCCGAATTTAAACTTATAAAACGCTAATATGAAGAAAAAGCTTTTATAAATGAGTTCATATTATGCTACGAAATACTATTAACTACTCTTAATATTCTGTATGATTAACTTGTTCCATTTGACTATTTTGAAGGAAATGGCACCGACTACTCGACACACCGTGAATATAAATGAAGAGGAATTTTGTACTTTTCTAGCTTCAAACACATCCGCAGTACAGGCTGCGCTACATACCAATAATAACCTTGGATCTAGCTGTACAGGAAATCGTATAGGATGCACCTACAAAGAATTCACTGCCTGCAAACCTTTGAAATTTGATGGAACCGAAGGACCTATCGGATTGAAACGGTGGACCGAGAAGGTTGAATCGGTGTTTGCCATAAGTAAGTGTACTGAAGAGGACAAAGTGAAGTACGCTACGCATACCTTCACAGGTTCTGCGTTAACGTGGTGGAATACCTATCTAGAGCAAGTGGGACAAGATGATGCATACGCACTACCGTGGTCAGCATTCAAGCACTTGATGAACGAGAAGTACCGTTCCAGAACCGAGGTCAATAAGCTCAAGACAGAACTTAGAGGGTTACGAACCCAAAGATTTGATATTACCACGTACGAAAGATGATTCACAGAATTGTGCCTATTGTGTCCGGGAGCGTTCGAAGATGAGGAAGAGAAGATCGACGCGTTTGTGAAAGGATTACCAGAAAGAATTCAAGAAGATATAAGTTCACACTAGCCCGCCTCCATACAACAGGCATGTAGAATGGCTCACAAACTAGTGAACCAGATTGAGGAAAGAATAAAAGAATAGACGGCTGAAGAGGCCAATGTGAAGCAAGTCAAAAGAAAGTGGGAGGAAAACGGTGATAAGAATCACCAATACAACAACAACAGCAATTACAATAATAATCGCAACAATTATCTCAACAATCGCAACATCAATCGCAACTACAAAAAACGGCCCAACAACAACAACAACAACAACAACAACAGCAACTACAACAATCATCCCAACAATAATAACAACCGCAACAACAACAACAATCAGAAGTAGCTATGCCAAAGGTGTGAAAAGTATCACTCGGGGTTCTGCACCAAATTTTTCAACAAGTGTAAAAGAAATGGTCATAGCGCGGCGAAGTGTAAGGTCTACGGACCAGGGGTTAACAGAACGAAAGAAATAAATGGTGTCGGAACGAGTAATGGCGGAGCAAGTAGTGTCGGAGCAAGTTATGCCAATGTAGTTTGTTATAAATGTGGAAAACCGGGCCACATTATTAGAAATTGCCCGAACCAGGAGAACACGAATGGACAAGGCCGCGGAAGAGTTTTCAATATTAATGCGGCAGAGGCACAGGAAGACCCGAAGCTTGTTACAGGTACGTTTCTTATTGACATTAAATCTGCTTACGTTTTATTTGATTTGGGTGCGGATAGAAGCTATATGAGTAGAGATTTTTGTGCTAAATTAAGTTGTCCATTGACGCCTTTGGATAGTAAATTTTTGCTCGAATTAGCAAATGGTAAATTAATTTCAGCAGATAATATATGCCAGAATCGAGAAATTAAACTGGGTAGCGAAATATTTAAGATTGATTTGATACCAGTAGAGTTAGGAAGTTTTGATGTAATAGTTGGCATGGACTGGCTGAAGAAGGTGAAAGCAGAGATCGTATGTTATAAAAATGCAATTCGCATTGTACGAGAAGAAGGAGAACCCTTAATGGTGTACGGAGAAAAGGGCAACATGAAGCTACATCTTATTAGTAATTTGAAGGCACAAAAACTAATAAGAAAAGGTTGCTATGATGTTCTAGCACACATCGAGAAAGTACAAACTGAAGAAAAGAGCATCAATGATGTTCCCGTCGCAAAAGAATTTCTCGATGTATTTCCGAAAGAATTACCGGGCTACCTCCACATCGATCTATTGAATTTCAAATAGATCTTGTACCAGGAGCTGCACCAATAGCTCGTGCTCCTTATAGACTCGCACCCAGTGAGATGAAAGAACTGCAAAGCCAACTGCAGGAACTATTAGAACGTGGTTTCATTCGACCAATCACATCACCATGGGGAGCTCCTGTTTTGTTTGTTAAGAAGAAGGATGGTACATTTAGGTTGTGTATTGACTACAGAGAGTTGAACAAACTTACCATCAAAAACCGTTATCCACTGCCGAGAATTGATGACTTATTTGATCAACTACAAGGCTCGTTGGTTTATTCAAAGATCGATTTACGTTCTGGATATCATCAAATGCAAGTAAAGGAGGATGATATTCCAAAAACTGCTTTTAGGACGCGTTATGGTCATTACGAGTTTATGGTTATGCCGTTTGGATTGACTAACGCACCAGCTGTGTTCATGGACCTTATGAACCGAGTGTGTGGGCCATATCTTGAAAAGTTTGTCATTGTTTTCATCGATGACATACTTATTTACTCAAAGAATGATCAAGAGCACGAAGAACATTTGAGAAAAGTGCTAGAAGTATTGAGGAAAGAAAAACTGTACGCTAAGTTTTCAAAGTGTGCATTTTGGTTGGAAGAAGTTCAATTCCTCGGTCACATAGTGAACAAAGAAGGTATCCAGGTGGACCCGACAAAGATCGAAACCGTTGAAAAGTGGGAAACCCCAAAAACTCCGAAGCATATACGTCAATTTTTAGGATTGGCTGGTTACTACAGAAGATTCATCCAAGATTTCTCCAAAATAGCAAAACCCTTGACTGCATTAACGCATAAAGGGAAGAAATTTGAATGGAAGGATGAACAAGAGAAGGCGTTTCAATTATTGAAGAAAAAGCTAACTACGGCACCTATATTGTCATTGCCTGAAGGGAATGATGATTTTGTGATTTATTGTGACGCATCAAAGCAAGGTCTCGGTTGTGTATTAATGCAACGGACGAAGGTGATTGCTTATGCGTCTAGACAATTGAAGACTCACGAACAAAATTATACGACGCATGATTTGGAATTAGGCGCGGTTGTTTTTGCATTAACGACTTGGAGGCACTACTTATATGGGGTCAAAAGTATTATATATACCGACCACAAAAGTGTTCAACACATATTTAATCAGAAACAACTGAATATGAGGCAGCGTAGGTAGATTGAATTATTGAATGATTACGAATTTGAGATTCGTTACCACCCGGGGAAGGCAAATGTGGTAGCCGACGCCTTGAGCAGAAAGGACAGAGAACCCATTCGAGTAAAATCTATGAATATAATGATTCACACTAACCTTACTACTCAAATAAAGGAGGCGCAACAAGGAGTTTTAAAAGATGGAAATTTAAAGGATGAAATACCCAAAGGATCGGAGAAGCATCTTAATATTCGGGAAGACGGAACCCGGTATAGGGCTGAAAGAATTTGGGTACCAAAATTTGGAGATATGAGAGAAATGCTACTTAGAGAAGCTCATAAAACCAGATACTCAATACATCCTGGAACGGGGAAGATATACAAGGATCTTAAGAAACATTTTTGGTGGCCAGGTATGAAAGCCGATATTGCTAAATATGTAGGAGAATGTTTGACGTGTTCTAAGGTCAAAGCTGAACATCAGAAACCATCAGGTCTACTACAACAACCTGAAATCCCAGAATGGAAATGGGAAAACATTACCATGGATTTCATTACTAAATTGCCAAGGACTGCAAGTGGTTATGATACTATTTGGGTAATAGTTGATCGTCTCACCAAGTCAGCACACTTCCTACCAATAAGAGAAGATGACAAGATGGAGAAGTTAGCACGACTGTATTTAAAGGAAGTCATCTCCAGATATGGAATACCAATCTCTATTATCTCTGATAGGGATGGTAGATTTATTTCAAGATTCTGGCAGACATTACAGCAAGCATTGGGAACTCGTCTAGACATGAGTACTGCCTATCATCCACAAACTGATGGGCAGAGTGAAAGGACGATACTAACGCTTGAAGTCATGCTACGAGCTTGTGTTATTGATTTCGGAAACAGTTGGGATCGACATCTACCGTTAGCAGAATTTTCCTACAACAACAGCTACCATTCAAGCATTGAGATGGCGCCGTTTGAAGCACTTTATGGTAGAAAGTGCAGGTCTCCGATTTGTTGGAGTGAAGTGGGGGATAGACAGATTACGGGTCCGGAGATAATACAAGAAACTACCGAGAAAATCATCCAAATTCAACAAAGATTGAAAACCGCCCAGAGTCGACAAAAGAGCTACGCGGACAGTAAAAGAAAAGATATAGAGTTTGAAATTGGAGAAATGGTCATGCTTAAGGTTTCACCTTGGAAAGGCGTTGTTCGATTTGGTAAATGGGGGAAACTAAATCCATGGTACATTGGACCATTCAATATTATAGATCGTGTCGGACCAGTAGCTTACCAACTGGAGCTACCTCAACAACTCGCGGCTGTACATAACACTTTCCACGTCTCAAATTTGAAGAAATGTTTTGCTAAAGAAGATCTCACTATTCCGTTGGACGAAATCCAAATCAATGAAAAACTTTAATTCATTGAAGAACCCGTCGAAATAATGGATCGTGAGGTTAAGAGACTTAAACAAAATAAGATACCAATTTTTAAGGTTCGATGGAATGCTGGTAGAGGACCCGAGTTCACCTGGGAGCGTGAAGATCAAATGAAGAAGAAATACCCGCATTTATTTCCAGAAGATACGTCAACACCTCCAACTGCTTAAAATTTCGGGACGAAATTTATTTAACGGGTAGGTACTGTAGTGACCCGAACTTTTCCATGTTTATATATATATATTAAATGAAATTGTTATTTACATGATTAAGTGTTTCCAACATGTTAAGCAATCAAACTTGTTAAGACTTGATTAAATGAAATAGGTTTCATATAGACAATTGACCACCCAAGTTGACCGGTGATTCACGAACGTTAAAACTTGTAAAAACTATATGATGACATATATATGGTTATATATATAGTTAACATGATTTTATTATAAGTATGTATCTCATTAGGTATTTTAACAATGAGTTATATACATAAAAATGAGACTATTAATTTAAGAAACTCGAAAACGATATATATAACGATTATCGTTATAACAACGTCTTTCTAGGTACATATGAATCATTAAAAGATATTGATACACTTGGTTAATTATGTTAAATGATAAGTAAATATATTATTAAGTGTATTAACAATGAAATACATATGTAAAAATAAGAGTACTAACTTAATGATTTCGAAACGAGACATATATGTAACGATTATCGTTGTAACGACATTTAACTGTATATATATCATACTAAGATATATTATATATCATAATATCATGATTATATAACAATTTAACATCTCATTTGTTATAATAAACAATGGGTTAACAACATTCAACAAGATCGTTAACCTAAAGGTTTCAAAACAACATTTACATGTAACGACTAACGATGACTTAACGACTCAGTTAAAATGTATATACATGTAGTGTTTTAATATGTATTCATACACTTTTTAAAGACTTAAATACACTTATCAAAATACTTCTACTTAACAAAAATGCTTACAATTACATCCTCGTTCAGTTTCATCAACAATTCTACTTGTATGCACCCGTATTCGTACTCGTACAATACACAGCTTTTAGATGTATGTAATATTGGTATATACACTCCAATGATCAGCTCTTAGCAGCCCATGTGAGTTACCTAACACATGTGGGAACCATCATTTGGCAACTAGCATGAAATATCTCATAAAATTACAAAAATATGAGTAATCATTCATGACTTATTTACATGAAAACAAAATTACATATCCTTTATATCTAATCCATACACCAACGACCAAAAACACTTACAACACTTTCATTCTTCAATTTTCTTCATCTAATTGATCTCTCTCAAGTTCTATCTTCAAGTTCTAAGTGTTCTTCATAAATTCCAAAAGTTCTAGTTTCATAAAATCAAGAATACTTCCAAGATTGCAAGTTTACTTCCAAGTTTTCTAAATCCATTCCAAGTAATCATCCAAGATCAAGAAACCTTTGTTACTTACAGTAGGTTATCTTTCTAATACAAGGTAATAATCATATTCAAACTTTAATTCAATTTCTATAACTATAACAATCTTATTTCGAGTGGAAATCTTACTAGAAATTGTTTTCGTGTCATGATTCTGCTTCAAGAACTTTCAAGCCATCCAAGGATCCTTTGAAGCTAGATCTATTTTTAACATTTCCAGTAGGTTTATCCAAGGAACTTGAGGTAGTAATGATGTTCATAACATCATTCCATTAATACATATAAAGCTATCTTATTCGAAGGTTTAAACTTGTAATCACTAGAACATAGTTTAGTTAATTCTAAACTTGTTCGCAAATAAAAGTTAATCCTTCTAACTTGACTTTTAAAATCAACTAAACACATGTTCTATATCTATATGATATGCTAACTTAATGATTTAAAACCTGGAAACACGAAAAACAACGTAAAGCCGGATTTACGCCGTCGCAGTAACACCGCGGGCTGTTTTAGATTAGTTAATTAAAAAAAATGATAAACTTTGATTTAAAAGTTGTTATTCTGGGAAAATGATTTTTATTATGAACATGAAACTATATCCAAAAATTATGGTTAAACTCAAAGTGGAAGTACGTTTTCTAAAATGGTCATCTGGACGTCGTTCTTTAGACTGAAATGACTACCTTTACAAAAATGATATGTAACTTACTTTTTCAACTATAAACCTATACTTTTTCTGTTTACATTCATAAAATAGAGTTCAATATGAAACCATAGCAATTTGATTCACTCAAAACGGATTTAAAATGAAGAAGTTATGGGTAAAACAAGATTGGATAATTTTTCTCATTTTAGCTACGTGAAAATTGGTAACAAATCTATTCTAACCGTAACTTAATCAACTTGTATTGTATATTATGTAATCTTGAGATACCATAGACACGTATACAATGTTTCGACCTATCATGTCGACACATCTATATATATTTCGGAACAACCATAGACACTCTATATGTGAATGTTGGAGTTAGCTATACAGGGTTGAGGTTGATTCCAAAATATATATAGTTTGAGTTGTGATCAATACTGAGATACGTATACACTGGGTCGTGGATTGATTCAAGATAATATTTATCGATTTATTTCTGTACATCTAACTGTGGACAACTAGTTGTAGGTTACTAACGAGAACAGCTGACTTAATAAACTTAAAACATCAAAATATATTAAAAGTGTTGTAAATATATTTTGAACATACTTTGATATATATGTATATATTGTTATAGGTTCGTGAATCAACTAGTGGCCAGGTCTTACTTCCCGACGAAGTAAAAATCTGTGAAAGTGAGTTATAGTCCCACTTTTAAAATCTAATATTTTTGGGATGAGAATACATGCAGGTTTTATAAATGATTTACAAAATAGACACAAGTACGTGAAACTACATTCTATGTTTGAATTATTGAAATCGAATATGCCCATTTTTATTAAGTCTGGTAATCTAAGAATTAGGGAACAGACACCCTAATTGACGCGAATCCTAAAGATAGATCTATTGGGCCTAACAAACCCCATCCAAAGTACCGGATGCTTTAGTACTTCGAAATTTATATCATATCCGAAGGGTGTCCCGGAATGATGGGAATATTCTTATATATGCATCTTGTTAATGTCGGTTACCAGGTGTTCACCATATGAATGATTTTTATCTCTATGTATGAGATGTGTATTGAAATATGAAATCTTGTGGTCTATTGTTACGATTTGATATATATAGGTTAAACCTATAACTCACCAACATTTTTGTTGACGTTTAAAGCATGTTTATTCTCATGTGAATACTAAGAGCTTCCGCTGTTGCATACTAAAATAAGGACAAGATTTGGAGTCCATGTTTGTATGATATTGTGTAAAAACTGCATTTAAGAAACTGATTTCGATGTAACATATTTGTATTGTAAACCATTATGTAATGGTCGTGTGTAAACAGGATATTTTAGATTATCATTATTTGATAATCTACGTAAAGCTTTTTAAACCTTTATTTATGAAATAAAGGTTATGGTTTGTTTTAAAAATGAATGCAGTCTTTGAAAAATGTCTCATATAGAGGTCAAAACCTCGCAACGAAATCAATTAATATGGAATGTTTTTAATCAATAAGAACGGGACATTTCAATGATACCGATAATGGAGGCCCGAGCGAGGACTCCGAATTCACGCCCAAAGTAGAGGCCATCTTCAAAAGTCAAAAAGCGGAATTTCTCGCGGATGTTAAAAAGGTCTTCTAAGAATCGGTTGATGAGCAAATAATCGAGTTAATTAATGAAAGAATGAATGCCGCGATTAAAGAGGCATTCGAGGCTAGAAACATTTATCCTCATGGTGAAGGGGGTGATGGTAATGGTGGACATGGAAGGCGAGACTTCCATTACAAGAATTTCAAGGATGCTCAACCTCCTATGTTTAATGGGGTGAGAGATCCGTTGAAGAGCACATGTTGGATTTCTGACATCGAGGGGGTCTTCCGTACTAGTGAATGTCCTCCCGAGAAGAAAACGAGATATGGTTCTAGTATGTTACGAGAAAAGGCTAAGATGTGGTGGGATGATAAGATCCAATTGTATAGTGAAGAACAATGTATGAGCTTGTCGTGGGAAGGGTTTAAAAAGGAGTTCTTTGATGAATATCAAACTCAAGCCGACCTTAATAAAATCTGGGACGAGTTGCGCGATTTGCGACAAGATTCGATGGACTTGGTTACTCTCAAGTCTACCTTCTTGTCAAAAACTCATTTTTGTCCGGAGTATGTAGGTGATGATCGAATGTTGATGCTAGATTTCTATCGTACTTTAAGCGATGAGTTGAAACGAAAGATTAGTCGAGGAATAGCTAAGTCTTTTGAAGAGTTGTTTGAGTTGGCTCGGGGTTTCGAACCGGAGATCCCAAAAAGAAGTGATTTCTCTTTTTCTAAGAGAAAGTTTAAAGGTTCAAGTCATTCGAACTTTTCAAGCAAAAAGAACAAGAAAGGTTCCGAAAGTGTTAATAGTGTGAAGAAGGGTGGTTTCTGGAATTTTATCCCTACTTGCTACAATTGCGGGATACGAGGTCATTTGTCTCGAGATTGTACGAAGCCTTCTTCAACAAACAAGCTCACTTGTTTTAATTGTAATAAAGAAGGATACCGGAAGTCGGAGTGTCCCGATTTGAACACAGATCAAGTTAAAAGGTTAGAGAAGGCGGTGGGTACGGCAGAGTACGAAACTATTTGATGACTAATGATGAAGCCAAGCAATCCAATGAAGTTGTCTCAGGTACTTTCATGGTTAACTCTAATCCAGCAAGGATACTATTTGATAGCGGTGCTAATTTTCCATTTGTGTTACCTCGATTTGTGCCTAAACTTAATAAACCGCTAGCTAAGTTGAGTCATCCGGTAGAAGTTGAAATCGTGGATGGTAAGACGGTGCTAGGGGTTGATGTGTGTAAAGATTGTAATGTTGTGTTTGGTACCAAAACATTTAAAATCGATCTCATTCCAATGACTTTGGGTGAGTTTGATATTTTCGTTGGTATGGATTGGCTCGATCGTTATAGAGCCGATATTTCATGCCATGAAAAGTCTATTCGTGTGAAGACCTCAAGTGGGGGAGAGTTAATTATTCATGGCGAGGAACGAAGGAGACTTGTGCCATTATGCACTTATGCACGGGCACGTCGTTTCCTTAGTAGTGGCGGCATGGCTTTTCTTGCCCATTTAGTTGATACTCGTGAAGAGCCACCATCCATTTGTGAAATTCTGGTGGTTAATGAATTCAAAGACGTTTTTTCGGATGAATTACCGGGTGTTCTGGCTGAAAGACAAGTTGAATTTCGCATTGAGTTGGTTCCGGGGGCTACTCCCATTGCTAAAACTCCTTATTGTTTAGCGCCAACGGAAATGCTAGAGTTGTTGAACCAAACCCAAGAGTTGCTTGAAAAGGGTTTTATTTGACCGAGTGCTTCGCCATGGGGTGCTTTGGTTTTATTCGTGAAAAAGAAGGATGGTAGTATGCGGATGTGCATCGATTATCGGGAGTTGAACAAAGTGAAGATCAAGAATCGATATCCATTGCCTCGGATTGACGATTTGTTTGACCAACTCCAAGGTGCGACATATTTTTCTAAAGTTGACTTATGGTCCGGCTATCACCAAATGCAGGACCGTGAGGAAGATATTGAGAAAACGGCCTTTCGAACTCGTTATGGGCATTTTGAATTCGTAGTAATGCCTTTTGGTCTTACGAATGCACCGGCGGCATTCATGGATCTTATGAACCGAGTGTGCCAACCTATGTTGGACAAGTCGTTAATTGTGTTCATTGAAGACATACTCATCTATTCTAAGAGTATGAAGGAACATGAACACCATTTGCGCGAAGTGTTGAAGACGTTGCGAAAGGAGAAGTTGTATGCTAAATTCTCCAAGTGTGAATTTTGGCTAAGGGAAGTGCAATTCCTTGGCCATATTGTGAACAAAGAAGGTATTCCGGTTGACACGGGGAAGATAGAGATGGTGAAGAGTTGGGAACAACCGACTACGCCTACGGAAATCCGAAGTTTTCTCGAATTGGCCGGTTATTATCGTCGGTTTATCCAAGACTTTTCTAAGATCGCTTCTCCGTTAACAAAGTTGACAAGGAAGAACGCGAGATTTAATTGGGAAAACGAGCAAGAGATTGCTTTCCAATTGTTGAAAGAGAAATTATGTCAAGCTCTGGTCTTAGTGTTGCGGGAAGGTGTTGAAGATATGACGTTTTATTGTGATGCCTCGTTAAATGGGCTCGGCTGTGTTCTAATGCAACGGGGTAAAGTCGTCGCTTACGCCTCACGACAATTAAAGGAACACGAAAAGAGATACCTGATTCATGATCTTGAATTGGCGGCTGTGGTTCATGCGTTGAAAATTTGGCGCCACTACATGTATGGTGTCAAGTGTACGATTTATTCGGATCACAAGAGTTTAAAACATCTCTTTGACCAACGAGAATTGAATTATCGTCAACGTAGGTGGATGGATGTGGTAAAGGATTATGATTGTGAGATACTTTATCATCCGGGTAAGGCGAACATGGTCACGGATGCGTTGAGTTGAAAGAATCAACATCCGGCGATACGAGTAGGATCGTTACGCATGATTATTACTAACAATTTTCTTGTAAAGCTAGTTGAGATTCAAATTGAAGCTTTTGTTAACAACAAGCATGAAGAACGAATCATTCGGCAAACGGAGTCTATTACCTTAGGCCCGCATGGTTTGTTGTCCTTTCAAGGAAGAGTGTGGGTGCCTAGAATGGGAGATTACCGACGAGTGCTACTTGATGAAGCACATAATTCAAAGTATTCCATTTATCCAGGTGCGACAAAGATGTACCTTGATTTGAAGAAAGAATATTGGTGGCCCGGCATGAAGCGTGATGTTGTTAAGTATGTTGAACAATGCGCCACGTGTTTGCAAGTTAAGTTAGAACACCAAAAGCCGTATGGTATGTTACAACCGTTAGAAATTCCAAAATCGAAATGGGAGCACATTACCATGGATTTCATTACAAAGTTACCAAAGACGGCGAGAATCCAATTTGATACGATTTGGGTGATAGTTGATCGGTTGACGAAGAGTGCCTTGTTTCTTCCCATTCGGGAAACGATATCATCGGAGACTTTGTCTAAGTTATTTATCAAGGAGGTGATATCAAGGAATGGGGTTCCTATATCTATTGTTTCGGATCAAGATACTCATTTCACGTCTCGGTTTTGGAATAAGTTTCATAAAGATATGGGTACTCAATTGAAGATGAGCACGGCGTATCATCCTCAAACGGACGGTCAAACCGAGCGTACGAATCAAATGTTGGAGGATATGTTACGGGCGTGTATTATTGATTTCGGTGGTAGTTGGGATGAGCACTTACCTTTGGTGGAATTCTCGTACAACAATAGATATCATGCTAGTAATTGAATGCCACCGTATGAGATGCTTTATGGGCAAAGGTGTCGAACTCCTATTTGTTGGGGTGAAGTGGGACAAAGAGAAATCGGGAGTACCGATTTATTTTTAGAGACGAATAGTAAGATTGAGATGATTCGGGCTCGATTAAAGGCGGCACAATATAGACAAAAATCTTATGCCGATAAATGAAGGCGGCCGATTGAGTTCCAAGAAGGTGACATGGTGATGCTTAAGATTTCTCCATGGAAGGGTATTATTCTTTTTTGAAAACGAGGAAAGTTAGCTCCTCGGTTTATTGGGCCTTTTAAGGTTTTGGCTTGTGTTGGTGAGGTTGGTTATAGACTAGAGTTACCCGAAGAGCTTGCGGGAATCCATAACACATTTCATATTTCCCATCTCCATAAGTGTCTTGCGGATGACTCGACTTGGGTGTCGTTAGATGAGATTGCTTTAAACAATAAGCTAGAATATGTTGAAGAGCCGATAGCCATTCTCGATGAAAAGATTAAAATGTTGCGTAACAAAGCGGTGAGAACTTACAAAGTGCAATGGCGACATCGAAAAGGTTCTGAGTTTACATGGGAACCTGAAGAGTTTGTTTTTGGTGTATCTTCCGGCTTGTCGTGCGGCTTGGATCGCGAGGACGCGCTCCGATTCAAGTGGGGGAGAGTTATAACACCCCGTTTTTCTTCATACATGTTCTAAGGTACGTATTTGATCCTTGGAATGCTTATATTCGTTGCGTGTATGATTAAAAGATTTGAGAATTTAGTTTGGGAAACTTACTGTTACTTTGTCGCGTTCAAAGGCGGTGTGTCGCGTACCAGCTCATCGCAAAACGCGATAGTAAGGATCAAAACGCGATAGCCCCAAAGGCCTCCATCCTGACATGTATATCGCGTTTAAATAGGTTTAGTCACATTCTGGTATGGCTTGTCATGAAACGCGACATCCCTGTCACGAATCGCGATGTCTATCGCAGAAAATGACTTTCTTAACCCGTTTTAATGGCATCTTTGGGGGGTGTTTTGGTCTTTTCACATGTGGATGGTTTTAGATCTTAAAGCCTGATGCAAGGGTTATCCTAACTCATTAAACACATATTCACCAACACCACATTAAATTTTAGAGAGAGAGTAGAGTTTTAGTGAGAGAAAGCTCACTTTGGGGAAGAAGAAGGCCAAATCTCACCCGAGTCCAAGTGTTAAAGTTGGTCCCTACATCTCTAGCTACATTTTGATAGTGTTGGTAAGTCTTAACTCCGTGTTTTGAGTCTAATTTGATTTATGGCTAGGGTTTTGTTATTTAAGACTTGTAAGACCCATTTCGGGGTTAAATGGACGATTTTGGGTTAAGTTGATGTAAGAAAACCCTAAGGTGTTGTAATCTAGGGTTTGGTCTTGTAATTTGGTGTTTAAAGTGTAATTGTGTTGTTAAATCGCTAATACATTTATGTGTTAGTGAAAGTTTTGTTAATGGGTTCAAGTTTGACCAAATTATGAGTTTTGATGATAAAATGGGTCAAATGGGTAATTGTTGACCTAGTTGGGCAAGATGGGTATGAAATACCCTAAGTTTGTGTTAGTTGGTGTTGTTGGACCTTAATCACTAGCTCTTAGTGACTAATGATGAGTCTTGGCCTCGAATGGGCGGTTTTAGTGTAAATGGGTCATTTAATGCAATTGGGTCATTAAACGCACAAGAGTTTAGTGTTGGTGGTTAGTCCAACTAGTTTGTATGTTGATTGGGTACTTAATGTATTAGGTACTTTGCTTTGAAGCTTACGGAAGTGTTTAATCATCACCGACATGTTAAGGTGAGTGGAATAATTATATATGTATGTATATGATTTATTTGCTTGTGGGATATGGGTTTAAGTTCGATGTTGATGATACCATGTCCTAGAGTATATTGTTTGTTTTTGATTAGGGTTAAAGTTCGATGTTGACGATACCTCAAGTATGGATTTAAAGTTCGATGTTGACGAAGCCATACCACTATTGTAGTGACATTTGATGAGGGTTTAAGTTCGATGTTGACGATACTTCATATGTGGGTTTAAGTTCGATGTTGACGATACCACATTAATTCTTTCGATGAGGGTTTAAGTTCGATGTTGACGATACCTCACATGTGGGTTTAAGTTCGATGTTGACGATACCACATTTATTGGGACGGATGGGAATTAAGTTCGATGTTGACGATACCATTCGTTGGGCTTGCCTTGAAATCTTGAATACTAATGGATGTTTTGAACATCAATGTTTGTGTGTTGTAGTGTAGCATATTATATTGTTCGTGTAATACGCTATTGTTATACTAGCTTGTGTTATCGAATATTTAACGTTATACTTTGCAATGGTATGCTATTATATTGCTAGTATGTATGCGGAAATTGTGTAAGTGATTGCTGATGGAATTCAACATATCAACAAGTTCATAATGTTAACAAGATCATAAAACCCATTCATGAAGAGTTAAAACAAGCGGAAGCATGATTATTAAGAAAAAATATTTATATGTTTAACCAATTAAATTGAATCCCATATATGTATCAAGTCATGAAATTATGCTTACATTTAAAACAAGTAGAGAAGATGTATACCTCCTCAAGCTAGTTGAGGGTTGTTATCAACAAGCAAGATGATGATGACGATCATGAAGAATGGAGCCTCTAACTTGAAGCCTCAAGAAAATAATACCCCAAGCAATAACCCCAACACCATTGCCTTTAGTTAGGATTTGGTTGACACTTAAAATGAACTTGTAAAAGCAAACTTAGAACCCTCCTTTGGTCCCTAAACAGCCACGGCCAAACAGCAGCTGGAGGGAGAGTTTTTTCAGTTTTTTCTTCAAGTGTATTGATGTGTTTGCATGTATTTTTTGAGTCAAGGCATTGGTAAACTACTTAAGCATGTGCCTTAGTAGTTGTGCTATCTTAAAAGTGACAAAACAAGGCATGGGTGTCTCCTTGGAGACTCCAAAATTCTGCACACTTTCAATTATATAATAAGGTTTATATTTTTATAAAACATGTTATAAAATACTTGTAATTTATATAAAACTTATTATATAAAGTATGCATTTGTTAAGTCACTTATTTTATAAACCAATTTTATAAAATATAACACAACATAATTATTTAAACCTATAAATAATTAAATACACATCATATATAAATTATCCAAATAATTTATCTCAAGTGATTATAATTTAGAAAACCGATTTTCTAAAGTTCAAGTGTCGCGTATTCATTTAACAATCCAAACGTTAAAATAAATACATATAAAGTGTTGGTAAGCTTGTTATTGGGTATGACCCGACTTGGATCATAACATAGTGGCCACGTTAATTTAATATGTCTCTCGAGCATACGAAATACCTTCAATCTCCCACTTGCATGAGAAACATAAGAAATTAATGCAAGTGATGGATACCACCTAACGACCGTCCATCACCCCCAATATGTTATGACTTTGTGCCATTCAATAACATCATCCCTTTCGAGTTCCCATCTTGAATATGAATAGGTGAATCTTTCATTATATCCTTTCATCCTAGATGTCATGTTAAATCCAAAAGACACGGAGTGATCACTCCCTTCTAGTTTTAACTTTATCATGCCTTAGACATCTGACTCTCAACGAATAAGAGGGACAAATTCCATATTGATTACATACGTCCTAAACATGTACCTTGCATTGTACCTGAGCTCTTCCTTATGAACTATCATATTTCAGAATAGCGAAGGAAAGAATCAAGGCATAATACTTGGTAAATATCTGAACCCAATATGTATCTCAGGTCAGAGGATACAATGATATTCGCCTTTACTAAAGATTACATGTGATCAACCACAAAGGCTCCATTTACCAAATCTTGAGGGCGGGTCTTCCAATATTTGTATCCCACAAATATCTATGAACCTTGGTTGCAACCTTGTCCCACATTCATCCCGTGAATGTATACCAATCCAAGTTCATAATAGTCTAAACCTCACACTTGTTCCCATGAATGTGATGGACTACAGAATTTAGAATAATTACTTAAGTATGATAGGGACGTAACGCTTAGGATAAGCTTCACATCCCCATACCTTTAAGTATGATAGAGATGGAGGTTTTCCAAACCACATCTCATGAGGAGTTCTTTCCACTTTCTTGGTTGGGGCCATATTTAGAATACGAGCCGCGGAGCATAGACAATAACCCCAAAATGATAGAGGTAACGAGCTTCTAGCCATCATAGATCGAACCATATCCATTAGGGTTCGGTTCCTCCTTTCGGAAACTCCATTAAGTTGGGGTGTTCCAGGAGGAGTAAGTTGCGCGATAATCCCACAACTTTTAAGATGATCTTGGAAAGCATCGCTTAGGTATTCACCTCCTCTATCGGTATGAAGTACCTTAATTGTCTTATTGAGTTGATTTTGTACTTCGTTTTGATATTCCTTGAATGCTTCAAAAGTTTCGTCCTTGTGTCTTAATAAGTAGACATATCCGAAATGACTGAAGTCATCAATGAAAGTAACGAAGTATCTTTCACCATTCCTAGTTATGGGCTTAAAGGGTCCACATACATCCGAATGTATTAATCCCAATAAGTCCTTAGCCCTTTCATAGGTCCCTTTGAAAGGTGCTTTAGTCATTTTGCCTTGTAAACAAGATTCACATACATCAAACGAGTCTAGTTCATTTGATTTCAAATGGCCATTCTTTTGAAGTGTATGCATTCGATTCTTGTTTATGTGACCAAGGCGGCAATGCCATAAGTAGGAATCACTCAAATCCCTTTTGAGTTTCTTGATGTTTGCATGGTATATTGAGCTATTGTATGATGTGTCATCATGAACCAATTCATAAATACCATTCGAAGGCGAAGCCTTAAAATAGAACACATTATCTAAAGAAACATGGATATCATCATTAATGAAATTAAGATTAAAACCATATTGTTTCAAACAGGATACAGAAATAATGTTTCGAGATAAATCGGGTGCATACAAAACATTTTTCAAAACATGCTCTAAACCACTTGGTAGCTTTAAAACAAAGTCTCCTTGAGCTTTCACTTGCACTCTTGCTCCATTTCCCATGAAGTGACTTGTTGTTCCTGCATCTTGATCACTTCTTTTGAACCCCTGCAAAGTATTGCAAATATGAGTTCCACATCCTGTGTCTAATACCCATGTATTAGAAGAAGTAATACTAAGCTCAATGTATACCATATATACATTACCTGAGGTTTGCCTTGCATCCCTCTTTTCTTTCAACTCCTTAAGGTAGACCGGGCAGTTGCATTTCCAGTGACCCATTTCACCGCAACCAAAGCACGGATCTTCCTTGGGGTTAGCCTTTCCGGCAACCTTTTGCTTCTTGTTATTGTTGGTTGGGGTAACCATCTTCCCCTTTCCCTTGCCCTTGCCTTGGTAGGCGGGCCCTTTCCTCTTAGTCGCCTTTGGCTTAGAAGTGTTATGGTTTTTGGACCCGCCTTCATTGATCGTAAACTCGGGTGAAGCCCTTTTACCCATGCTTGCTTCTGCCGTCTTAAGCATGTCATGTAATTCGCCAATGCTTTTATCCCAACCATTCATGTTATAGTTTAACACGAATGTGTCAAACCTCTTTGACAATGAGTTAAGGATAAGGTCCGTGGCTAATTCATTAGACACGTTGCAATTTAGACGGTTTGCTCGATCAATAAGGCTTTTCATCTTCAGGACATAAGATGAAACGGATTGGGTGTCGTCCATCCGACATGCATGAAGCGCTCGGACCATTTCAAAGCGCTTGACACGAGCTTGTTGAAGGAACATCTCCTTCAACTGTGTGATCATGTCATATGCACTATGATGCTCAAAATCCTTTTGGAGTTCGGGTATCATAGTCCCAAGCATGAGGCAAGAAACTTGCAACGAATCGGTGCAATATTTCTCCCAATAAGCCATGGCTTCCGTACCATCCTCGTCCGGTTGATCGGGAATGGGGTCTTCCAACACATATGCCCTGTCCTCTAATTTGAGGACGATTCTTAGATTGCGGAACCAATCCATGAAGTTTGTATGGTTGAGTTTTTCCTTTTCGAGGATTGACCTCAACGATAGGTTGTTAAAGTTAATAGGTGCATTAGGAATGTTGTTGTTGTTATTGGTGGCCATCTACAAAATGTAACAAAGTTGTTTAAGTACCAATTTTAATTTAACAATCAATACCCTTTAAATCCAATTGATATTTATTAAATTTTAGAATCCAACGGTAAACCAAATTTCGGTTAGGTGACCTTTATCCCGTCATTTGATTTAGCTAGGTAGTCATTATATGACAATTGCAATCCTTTTGCAACTTCTAAGTTATGGGATCATGAAATCCTTTTGCATGGCATATTATCCCATCAACGCCTATTTGTTCATCATGCTTCGGTGACCCTAAGTTCACGATTTCCAAATCAAGTCGTCCTACTTGTGTAAACGTGTAAACTTAACATACAAGTGGTTAGGTGACCTTTATCCCACAAGCATGCGAAATTCACCTTAATCATATTAGTTCGTTCATGACGGTTAGGTGACCTTTATCCCATCATGAGTTCCCTAATATGTCTAAGTGTCACATAAAAGGATGGCGTTTAACTTGTTTACCTTGTTTGTTAAAGGGATTTTAAGTTTTCAGTATTTCTAGTTTGAGAAAACTTTTATGCCATACACCAACATGCATTTAGTGTATAGTTCATTTGAAATCCATTTTCAAGTCTTGTAATTTTAGCCAATTACTTGATACAAACCATTTTATATATATGATCCTTATCATGTTCTTAATAAAAGATTATTAATGTCCTTTTAGTCATTTTTAATTTAACCATTTAAATTGACGTCTTGCATGTCATTTATAATGTTTTAATTTAACCAATTAAATTGCCATTTTCAAGTTGTTGACTTGTGTGATTAACTTGTAGCATACAAGCATACAATCCACATAATCATACAAAACAACCACGCATGCAAAATCATATGTTCACAATCAAGCCTTTTTAGTGGACATTTGTTTAGCCGAAAATAAATGCCACCGGTAAAGGGGTTATAACACAAAGTAGGAGATTTTAAATCTCTCACTTAATCTTGCATCCAAATGCTTCTTCATGTGTTCTTCAAGTCTTCATCATCTTCATCATGTTACAAAATATATCCTAATACATTTTGTCTAGAAAATGAAAATACAACCTAATCTATTTTACATACCAAATATAAAATAAATTACATAACCAAATGAATATTATTACAAACCAATTGAATGAATAATTAATTTTACAAACCAAATTGAATGAATATTACAACCATTCAACCAAACAAATATCCATTCAAACACACATGCATACATCATAAGGTCAAGGCATTGATTGTGAACTACAATATACAACAAACATGACCAATTTGCAAGTTCCAAACCCACTTTTGGAACCCTTAAAATTCGGCCAAAATCATGAACCCACCCAAACCCGAATATTTTTACATTCTACATTCATGCATGTACATAGAATGCAAAGTTGGTGGGTTTTAAAGACCATATATAAGAAGCATATTTCATAGACTTCGGCTCTAGATACCATTGATGGAATTCAACATATCAACAAGTTCATAATGTTAACAAGATCATAAAACCCATTCATGAAGAGTTAAAACAAGCGGAAGCATGATTATTAAGAAAACATGTTTATATGTTTAACCAATTAAATTGAATCCCATATATGTATCAAGTCATGAAATTATGCTTACATATAAAACAAGTAGAGAAGATGTATACCTCCTCAAGCTAGTTGAGGGTTGTTATCAACAAGCAAGATGATGATGAAGATGATGAAGAATGGAGCCTCTAACTTGAAGCCTCAAGAAAATAATACCGGAGCAATAACCCCAACACCTTTGCCTTTAGTTAGGATTTGATTGACACTTAAAATGAACTTGTAAAAGCAAACTTAGAACCCTCCTTTGGTCCTTAAACAGCCACGGCCAAACAGCAGCTGGAGAGAGAGTTTTTTCAGTTTTTTCTTCAAGTGTATTGATGTGTTTGCATGTATTTTTTGAATCAAGGCATTGGTAAACTACTTAAGCATGTGCCTTAGTAGTTGTGCTATCTTAAAAGTGACAAAACAAGGCATGGGTGTCTCCTTGGAGACTCCAAAATTCTGCACACTTTCAATTATATAATAAGGTTTATATTTTTATAAAACATGTTATAAAATACTTGTAATTTATATAAAACTTATTATATAAAGTATGCAATTATTAAGTCACTTATTTTAAAAACCAATTTTATAAAATATAACAAAACATAATTATTTAAACCTATAAATAATTAAATACACATCATATATAAATTATCCAAATAATTTATCTCAAGTGATTATAATTTAGAAAACAAATTTTCTAAAGTTCAAGTGTCGCGTATTCATTTAACAATCCAACCGTTAAAATAAATACATATAAAGTGTTGGTAAGCTTGTTATTGGGTATGACCCGACTTGGATCATAACATAGTGGCCACGTTAATTTAATATGTCTCTCGGGCATACGAAATACCTTCAATTGCAAGTGAGTAAGTTATATACGTATATACATAATTATTGCATTCACTAAACATTTTGCCTACCCCTCTCGTTGTTTAATTTTTAGGTACAAGTATGGAGAAGGGGAAGAGGGTTGTCGGGAATTAGATATTCCCATGTTGGTTGCTTAGGTGAAGCTTTTTGGAAGACGGCCAATTGTTTTGCATAGTTTAGCCCCAAACCATGCTCGAGTGTCGTTTGGTTTAAAACTATCATTTTGTGGGTCGAACTTTCATCGCTTTTAATTAAAGGCTTTCGTGCCTATAATGTAACTTTAAACTTGTTGAATGTTTAAACGATTCGTATAAACCGGTCGACATCATGTAACCATTTAAAGTGACGTGTGAATGGTTTAATTAAAAAAAATTGTCGGGTTAAATACGGTTTGGGTTGTTTCTATTCTAACACCTACTGTGATTGCCATTTCTTCTAATTTTGAATTTTAATTGGGTATTCATATGGGTTTTGTTGAAATCAAGTGTGGGGGTGTAAATTAGTTTGATTTAGGCCGAATTTTCTATGTATAATGCTTTTATAACATGCTAGAATCTAGTTTCATATGCTATTTGTTCTTAAATTGTTAGTTTTGATTCTAGGGTTCTTGAGTATGTGAAAGTTTGGTTTTTATTTTGATTTTGATGTTTATTTGCTATGAAGTGATGTTAGTAATGATAGTTATTGAGGTTGTTAGTTGTTAATTATCATGAATCATTCGATTGCTTGATTTTTAAATTTAGGGATCATGTCAATTTGGGTAATTTTGGGTTAGTTGACTGAGTTTGACTCAGTGTGACTTTTGATTTGAGATTAAATTGTGAGATTGCAATATGCCTAGTTCATGTGTTATCCGTTAATTTAATTATGACTATGATTGCATGAAAGATTTTATTGGCATAATGAAAATGTGATATTTGTACGTTTATGAGATAATGAGGTTTTGTTGATTGAGTTTTTGAACATGAAGATACTTGTCAAACATGAAAGCGAATGTGGAAGTTGAAATATAATTTGATTTTTAACTAACGCTAACATTTTTTCATTTCCCATTTGGTTTCTTGTGAATGTGGTTGGTTTTGTAGGGAACTAAACAACCAAGCTCTTCACAAAACATGCCTATGGCACCCATTCATCCGAGGGCTCATAAGCTTCCTAAGGATTTACATCCTTATTTTGTTTAGGATTGTACTAATGAAAAGTATATGGAATGGATGGATGTTTTGACTGAGATTGAGGACCGTAAGTTCTTGTCTACCCGTTATCCTGATTGGGAACCTCTTGAGGAGGTTGATTTAGCTGAAGACGTTCATGATATGGTGGTTCAGATATACATTACAAGTAATCAGAAACGTATTGGGTTTAATGATTGGTATGAGTTCTTCCATCTTGATCGTCCTATTTATAAAGTTTGGTGTTTAGAGTTCTTTTCAACTGCTAAGTTCTTCCCAACTGCGATACGTAGCAATCATGTATTGTTAAGTTTTCAATTGGGGGGTCAAATGCGTTCCATGACTATCATGGACATGGATAATGCACTTACGATTTATGAGGATGTCGAGGTGGATGAGGATACTTTGGGTTTTATTTGGATTCGAGTAGGCGTTTCACTGGTTCTTTTGAGCATGAGGTAGCTTGGTTCAATATGACTCATAAGCAAAGTTACAAACCGAGTAGCAGCTCTTTCTCTAATCAAAGACAATCGTCTTCACATCATTCAGCAGTTCATTGCAAACACAATTAATCAGAGATGGAAGAATACCGAGAAAGTCAGCATTGCTGATTTGTTTTATCTTAGTTGTTTGCGAGATGATGAGAATGTCAACATCCCTTATGGTGTTGCTAAGTCTCTTTACGGGAAGGGTCATAATCTTAAGCCCAGCAGCCCGTTGAGTGGTGGAGTTTATGTTACCTTAATTGCTGAGTTTTTGAATCTTTCTTTGACGCCTCTGCATGTTAGTAGTACTCAGGCTGCTAAGATTGAGAACGAGGGTACACGTGCGCTGGGTGCCCAGGTTTATGAGGGTTGTAAAGTGTTGATTCGAAAGAATAAGAAAATTTGTAAGTATACAGCTACGCATGCTCAGTCTGAGACAGATTTAACGGATCTAGATGAAGAGGAGGATGTGCCTCCGGCTGCTAATGCGGAAATGACCGAGGCTGGTATTTCTAGTGGTGCTGGTTTGACTTGTGATTTTATTACAAACTAGTTTAGTGGGATGAGACTTCATACTGAGGGGCAGTTTACGGGTATGAGAGAGTACGTTGATGATCGTAGTTGGGATGATCGGGTGAATTATGACGAGCAAACCAGATTGCTTCGTCAACATGTTGATTAGGGTTTTCAGCAAACTTGGTATAATCAAGTGGGTATTTTGGTGAATGTGCAATGGACTCAACATTCCTTCGATCTCTACCGCCGTAACCCGTAGAACTTCATTCAACCGGTTGCTCCCGGTTGGACTGACTGGGGAGGTCCGGGGTCGCCTCGCCCTACCTATGACTATGATTCGGCCTTTGTCCAGGCTCAAGCCGCCCACCAGCTTGCAATGCAGCAATAGCACCAGAAGTCTCAGCAGCAGCATCAGGATCAGCAAAACCCCGGACCACATGATGGGTCCTTCTGGGGTTCTTTTGAGCAGTTCTTATGATGGCGAGTGCGCGTGTGCGCGTGTGTGTTTGTTGAGACTATTTTTAATTTCTTGTCTTGTATTTTGGATGACTGTATTTGATATTTTTAAAGTATGTACTTGGATATTTTGATGGGGCATTTCGGTACCGCCGTGGTACCACGATACCATCCCATCCTTACATGCGTGGTTTGTATTTTGATTTGCAAGTTATGATGATTCACATGCTGTTATTTTCAAAGACTGGCATTATGTTCAGCAACTTTATTGCATTTGATGATAATTGTGTGATTGATGTTCGAGTGGATGTCGATGTTCTTATGGTGGCAGTAAGTTCAGCGCCATCGTGCACCGTCTCTCCATGATCTTCGGATCTAAAAATCCAAGTATCTTTTTCTTTTTTCCTTTTCACTATTGTCCTCTCGAATTTATGTTTGATTATCTGATTTCATGCAAATGAGGGCATTACATGATCTTAAGTGGGGGGGGGGGGGAGGGTAAATCCTCGCGAACATTTGTTACCGATTTTGAAATTTTTATGAACTTTTTGAATGGTTTTTGTTAAAAATAAGGGAGCAAGGTCTTCCAGGATTTCAAAAATCCAAATTGTAGGATGATTCAAGTGCATCCATAAAAGAAGTCAAGTCTTTCGAATGCCCGTCTTACTTGGTGTAGGATACTTCCTAATCTACATTATTTCATACTGACATTGGTTAATACTTCATTTCACGATATATTACATCGACGTATTGCACGGTGGGAAGAGGAGCCTCGAGCTTCAACATGTGCTGTCTTCTTGATGAAGAGCAATGGCTTCGTGCTAGTGTTGCTAGACAACACACGCCATGGCTAAAAGCCACGGTGACCCATTTAAAATAAGGGAATGTAGTATCTGCTTCCTACATTTTCTTAAAACTAGCATAAAAGCTAGATGCGTGGGAAGTGGGGTCCAAGGACCTTAAATAAAATTAACTAAGTGTTTAAACACTTCCGGGAGAATCGAGTCCTCCCATGTTGTTCTTAGGAAGTAAAGTCTTCCGAAACTTGTAAGTAAAGTCTTGCAAGTTGAGTTGAGTTTCCAAAAGACCAAACTTGGAAGTAAAGTCTTCCAAGTCTTATTGTGTTTCAAGCTTGTAAGTAAAGTCTTACAAGTTAAATGAAATTCTTTTAAGGAAGTAAAGTCTTCATAGGCGGGTGTTGAAGGTTTTATCTTTAACACTCCAGAGTGGCTCACACCTGCTCATCAAACAATTCAAAATCCACCAAATTTTTGTAATTGATGGACCTCTTCTTTAGCCACGTGGGGCCCTAATTCTACGAACCCCTGTCAATGCTTTTGCCCTACTATGAGAGAAACCATAGAGTTGTGATAGAAAGCTTGATGAGTGCCGGTCATCCTAAGCTCGAATTGACCAATAAAGATAGGGGTACCCAGTCCCCTAGCTTTGGCGCATCCACCTTAACCCAATTTTGGAATTGACGATTATATTTGGAATTGATGAATCATTGGTGTTTTGGGGGCATGGAGGTGAAAGAGGGATAGCCATAGCTGGTTGATTAGAGGACCATACTTTTTGAAGGCATACATTTTATACAAGATAGACTCCTTTGCGAATGGTAATTTTTATGATATTCATGGCCCTTGTTCATTTTGGGTTTATTTTATGATTTTCATGGTGATTGGAGCTTATGATATATATCTTGTTGACACTTTGAATTATTTTGGTGAGTTGATGGCTATCCCGAGAATCCTACATAATTGGTCGAAGTTAAGGAGGTCAAAAGTTTGAGTTTGTGAAATTTTATACTTGATGATTGATGTTTGATGACCTTTGCGAAGATGGAGTTGACATTTTCCGGGGAATGGTTGTGATGGGTAGATTTAGGTTTGAATTATGGTTGATTTTGATGGTTTTTGTTGAAGACTTGATCCTTGTGCTTGTTATGTTAAAGACTACACGATTTGAAATTATTGCTTTTGAAGATGTTATCGGTATGTCTTGATTCTATAATTTTTGAAGACTTGTCCGAGTTTGTTTATTTCTACATAAGTTGATATTAATTGAAGATAGACTTGCTTGAGGACAAGCAAGGTTCAAGTGTGTGGGATTTGATATCGCTCAAATTATACATATATTACATCGCGATATCGGTCCTTTATTGTTATTTATTTGCGAAAATGTGATGACTTTTGTGATTATTTGAGATAAATTGGTAATACTAGCTCCTGAGGTCTTTGCTTTAATGTTTTGGTTGTTTTATGTTGAGTATTGGTTATATTTAAGCTTAAAGTATGTTTGGACGCCAGAAATCGAAGTTTTACTGAGTCTAGAGCTGATCACGGCCGCAACTGGTTGAATCCAGGCCGTAATACATTGACAGAAGTTGAAGAAATAAAAAACAACATCATCACGGTCGCGATACCTGAATCACGGTCGTGATACAGAAGGCTCAGCTTCAAAACCGTACGTGGAGCTTCCGCCTCATACGGCTCCTCTAGGGATGAAGGTACGCCCAGCCCAGGCTTTTACTCAACAAGCATCTTTCTTAGCTTAGTAAGGTTGCTTGTTTCCACTCATTGAACATTCTATATGCGCTGGTGAATGGAAGCCCCCCCCCCCCATCAAGCAAGAAAGAAGCGGCTCTTCCCACGGTGGAGTCCTCATTGACTCTATGAACTTGTTTCTCGCCAGATCAACTAACTTCAATTAGTCCTCTGATGCATTTCCAAATGGGACTCCTATCCTTTCCAATCGCTTCCATTACTCGTTTTAGATTTTGAAACATTCTTCATCGACGGGGAGTAAGCTCAGTCATTATAACTTGGGCAAAAGCCGATTGCTTTCTTCCTTTAGTTAACCCCTTTCACTAAGGCTTAAAGTGGAAAGGCCTTCAAATCTGAAGTTTTACGCTTAAAGGAAGAAATGTTCTTGGTGGATGCAGGATTTGAGACCGCCAGAATGAGTATCCTCCTTTTTTCCCCTTTTTGAGTCCAAGTCCAATATTAGTTCTCGAAGATCTTCGCTTCTGTGTAGAAGTAAACTCTCCAAATTGATTCTCGTATATATTACTTTACCCCGGAGAGCCCCAGAATTTTCTTTAGATAGCCGGATTTTCTCCCAAATCTACGGAAATCCAGAGCAACGCGATTGACAAAGTTGAACTGTCTCCTCCACCATCCGTGCTCCCTTTCCTCCCTATACTCCCCCGGCGCAGGCCTACCACGATTCGCGCCCGCGGCGTTTCTACTCGAGCAGTAAGAGTTGATTCAATTCCCAACAAAAGATAGTCTACGACAACAAGAACACCAGCATCAGATGATTGAACAGCGGATGCGTTCCGGTCACAAAGCGGGCTCGGTCAAATGAATTTTGAGCACTTATAAAGTCGAGGTTTTTAACCCTAAAGGTGTGTGCAGTTTTCTAGCTATGAAAAAGAGAGTTCTTTGAAGACCTAAACCCTACCATTGAAGACATTCTCATCGTTTACTTGTATTCGATTAATCATAAATTTCGGTACTTGTTTTTAGCATCAGTTTATCATTATAATCATGATTACTCCTAGTCTTTATTGTTTATTTGTTTCTTGCTACTTTAATATGCTAGGCTAAATCAGTTTAGTGTTTGCTTGAATGTGAAACTATGAATATTGGATTGTTCTATCATTTGGATTTAATGTTTTGTAATTGAAATTGATTGTGTTTGATTAAAGATCCACTCTTTTGCATGTTCTATGTTCTTAATTCAATTACATAGATTGTTAATCGTTTAATGTGAGTAAGATTGAGATGCAATTTATGCTTCAACACTTAGGTGATCTAGACAATTAGAGAAGTGATTTCAAGTGATTGTGTCATTGATTTAATTGGTAATTTAAAGGCTTGTGAACTATATAATAGTGTAATTATTGCAAGTGATTGTTATAATTAGGATTTTACGTGAGTTTAGTCCAAATCAAGTCTCATTAATTTCTATCAAATATAGTTTAGTCTTTTGAAGTGTGTTTATGTGAGTTTACTCACTTTGATTGATTAGAACTTTGTGAGAAGTCATACAACTATATTAAAGACATAATAATTGGTAATAATTGCAAGAACATTCCATATTAATAGTGAATCATTCAACTGGACACTGTTTTATCTTTATTGTTAATTCATTTCGTTTGCTTCACGTTGATTGCATGAATTGAAATACAAACCAAATCTCTTAATCAAATCTCTAGGATAATTATTAGTGTTAAGATCTTGATTAAACTGCTCTTTGTGGAACGAACTGGTCAAATTACTTATAGATTACTAAATGATTGGGTTATAGTTGCCTGTAATTGTGTGATAATTATTAAGTTTTTAGCTAGTTATTTTAAGGTACGATATCCCATATCAGAAATTAAGCACTATACTCCACCATGTTTATATGTTAAATCAAGAACTTTAGTCTAACCTCATCTAAAGGTTTAGTATACATGTCAGCTAATTGTACTTTGTAGGCACAAAGTATAACTCTATATCTCCTTTTTCTACATGGTCCTCGATAAAGTGATAACGAATATTGTTAGGACCCCGGGAATTGCATAGATTGTGTGCTAAGCCTTGTAATGGTGGGATATTGAAGAGGGCTATAAATATCCCACAAGGCAACCTTAGAAAGAAGAACTTCACACACATAGCCAAAGCACCTAAGAGAGTTCAAGAGAGTTGTGGAAAAGTCAATCTTGACCAATTGACTTTTCCTCTCAATATTCATATCAATCTTCAAAGATATTCATACATTCATACGATATTCATCCTAATACACCCCAACATTTGGTATCAGAGCAAAAGCTTTTAGCATCGATCCGAGAATATCGTGTGAATCTTCATACACTTCGAATATTCATACCGAATCTTCGAATCTTCAAACTCACAAATTACCGAATCTGAAAATTTTACCGAATCCGAATTTTATCCAAAATAAAAAATACCGAATCTTATCTTTGCTACAGTACTTGTACAAATTTAAAAATTACCGAATGTATTCTCATCTGACACAGATTGTACCTGATCAATACTCCCTCTCTCATACACACGTGATCACATCTTTTGACAACAATTAAGTACATCGATCGATCTGTCTCATATACACATATACATATTCATAGTCATCGATCTAACAATTAAATCGAGCATACCGAATCTCCTTCATATCTCAATCATCATCGATCGATCTTCATCAAGGATAATCAACAGATTCATCTTCATTGAGCATCGTATATATGCACATACCGAATCTAGTTCAACGTTTACCATATTGAGGTCCTCGATTCAATCTACTCATTCTCAGATCGAATTAAACACATATTCGAGTTCCTAATCAATCATACTTGCTTCGTGATGCTTAAGATCAGGGTGAAATTCATCGGTTACTTCCAAATCTGAAAGTCAAACTACAAAGTCCATCGGTCAATGTTTTGATTTTTGAATTATAGTGAATTTCAGGTGAAATTGATCATTAACGAGTGTTTGCAGTGTGATTTGAAACATTTTTCATATAGAGATCGTGGCCTGAAACTTTCTGGTAATCGATTTTAGTTTTGAAGTTCATGAAGAACTTCTGACAACTGTTCATCATCAATTATTAATATTTGATGCAGTTTTGATTCATATTACTTCACAAGATCATCTTATCGTTGGTTAAGGAATCTAGTGCAAGTGATCTAGAGCTCTAATTCGTTCGATTTCGGATTTTTAAAAACTCAGGTCGATCAACACGATGAACAGGACTCGGTATTACTCTTGAATCACATTCGGTATTTGAAGAACAATCACATTCGGTTTGGTTGTTCTATATTTGATTTGGTTAAACATTCGGTAATTCATTCAGTATTAGCTTCGGTTTAAGGTGTTAATTGGGCTACCGAATCTATTATTAGGAACAACAGTTACCGAATCCCATTTTGGCTTGATTTGCTTAGTTGGGCTTACCGAATCAAATAAGCCCAAGTATAATCAGGAGATAATGTTTCACAAATAGTCCCTAAAAGTTTCAGGATTTTGCAACAGCAGTCCTTTACTGAATCTTAGTGACAAACTGACACTTTTGGTCCCTGACAGGATTCATAATTTACAAGGGTGGTCCATTACCGAATCTGGTCTAACGAGGACTTAAGGAAAGTTAACGAAACGTCCAAAAACAAAATTTGATTCACCGGAATCATATTTTGAGGGGGAGAAAAGGGGATAAATTTGATATTATTCAACATTTCGTCATAATGAAACGTGTTACACAAGATTTACCTCCGAAACCCTATTTCATTGAACGATTCAATCATCGAGACAAGAGATGTTCTTGTTACTACAACTGTCCCGAAAAATGTGCTTTTATCAAATATGTGGAAGCAACAAAAGCTACACAACTTGAGTCAATTGTGTTGTTAATGACACCAGCCGCACCATCCTCTGTTGAAGTGACTACACATTATGAATATGGTTGTTCATGCCACGAAAGAAGTAAACGTTCCAATTGTATCTTTATACAACATAAACTTCATCAACAACTTCAAACAGATCTTCAACAGATGAGAGAACAAGATGATGAACTGAGAATTCAAATGACATCTTCAGAGATTTCTAAGATGGAAGCTCAAATCAAAGAATTGGAATCTCTTGTTGCATACAGAAAATCAGAATATGAAAAGATTCAAAAGCAAATGACTACTCTTCAAAGTGACTTAGAGAGTCAAGTAAAGACTTACAAAGAAAAAGATTAGAGTAACGCTCACATCATTCAGGATCTTCGTTCACAAGTTGTTGAAAAATTAATACTTTCCAAGGAACGTGAGCTTGATTCAAAGATCATCACTCAACTTCGCAATCAAAATCGAACATTAATTTGTGACTTTGAGAAACGCATTTTCGAGTTACAAAAAGAGGTAGATGTTAAATCAATACCAATTCCGAAACCCAAAATGGTGTCACTAGGAGTTAATACTGATCCGATATTAGTAGCGGAGAAATCAACGATGACGATTCCAGATTTTCCTCAAACGATTAAGAAGAAGGTCATCAAGACGGAATCAACTCCTCCTACAGTTTCTAAACCCAAGACAACATTTTCCTCAAGCAAAAATATATATTCTGGTTATGAAACCAACGTGAATCGTCCATTTCTAAAAACCACATATGGGGAGAATGGAGAGATTACGTGTTATCGCGATCAATATGGTTGGTTTCCACACAAAAACAAGAAGTCATCCATAGGTCCGAGAAAAACTCCTATCACCAAAGTTGACCTAGTTTCTAAAACTTCAAAGATTCAGTTTTCGAAACAAGTGTCATTCAAAGCTGGCACCACACCTGTTTCCACAACAACAACAACAACCAAATACTCTTTTCAAGAGTTGCTCAAGTTTAAGCCAAGATCCGTGAATATGGCTAAAACTTCATTCCCTTCAGTACCACCGGAATTACTCTCTCATGCTAAATCAAATGTCCCAACAAAGTGGAGTGAAGAGTCCATAGATGCAATTGATAATACCTACCAGTGGTATTTCAAACGAAAATGATTTGACTTTTCTACGGTTTCCATATACTTCTGTATGGTACCCGGTCTTTAAAGAGATGTTAAACATCATACCTTGACTGACGTAACTTGTCAAGGGGGAGAAAGTGTTCTTACTTCCAGGGGGAGAACCGGTTATTCTTTCCAGGGGGAGTGAACATATGCTTACCACGATTCCTGACTCTGATACCTTAATTAAGTTTTCGCATTAGTCAAGGGGGAGCTATGCATGAAGATTCAATGCCGATTATCTTTGCGTAGGCTCTGATACCCTTTCCCTCTCAGATCAAAAGATGCTTAAGAGTATCACATTTTGAGGGGGAGTCATAAGGGAAAGTACGAGATCTTCAGCAATTCGCAAATTCAAAGAAGATTCTCAAGAAGTCCGTTGAAGCTCCAAGAATTCAAGAAATTCAAGTTCATCAACAATGGCTACATACATGAATCGAAGACTAGACTTGTAATTTTGGATTTTTGTATGTAATTTGTAAGGTTGCTAAATTTTTGCACACAATCAATGCAAAGGGAGAGATTGTTAGGTACTCGGGAATTGCATAGATTATGTGCTAAGTCTTATAATGGTGGGATATTGAAGAGGGCTATAAATATCCCACAAGGCAACCTTAGAAGGAAGCACTTCACACACATAGCTAAAGCACCTAAGAGAGTTTAAGAGAGTTGTGGAAAAGTCAATCTTGACCAATTGACTTTTCCTCTCAATACTCATATCAATCTTCATAGATATTCATACATTCATACGATATTCATCCTAATATACCATGTAGTGACTCAAACTTTTCCATGATTATATATATTAAATGAAAACTATATTTGCATAATTAAATGTTTCCAACATGTTAAGTAATAAAATTTGATAAGACTTGATTAATTGAAATAGGTTTCATGTAGACAATTGACCAACCAAATTGACCGACGATTCACGAACGTTAAAACTTGTAAAAACTATATATATATATATATATATATATATATATATATATATAGTTAACATGATATTATGATAAGTAAGTATCTCATTAGGTATATTAACATTGAGTTATATACATAACAATGAGACTACTAAGTTCAGAAACTCGAAAAGATATATATAACTATTATCGTTATAACAACGTCTTACTAAATACATATGTATCATATTAAGATATTGTTACACTATATTTAACATGATAAAATGATAATTATATATATCATTAAGTATGTTAACAATGAACTACATATGTAAAACAAGACTACTAACTTAAGAATTTCAAAACGAGACATTTATGTAACGATTATCGTTGTAACGACATTTTAATGTATATAAATCTTATTAAATATATTCATACATCATAATATCATGATAATGTAATAATTTAACATTTCATTAGATATAATAAACAACGGGTCAACAACATTAAATGAGATCGTTAACTTAAAGGTTTCAAAACAACATTTACATGTAACGACTAACGATGACTTAACGACTCAGTTAAAATGTATATACATGTAATGTTTTAAGATGTATTCATACACTATTGAAATACTTCAATACACATATCAAATTACTTCTACTTATCAAAAATGCTTACAATTACATCCTCATTCATTTTCATCAACAATTCTACAAGTTTTTATTTGTTTTCGTACTCGTACAATACACAGCTTCTAGATGTATTTACTATTGGTATATACACTTCAATGATCAGCTCTTCGGAACCATTGTGAGTCACCAAGACATGTGGGAACCATCATTTGACAACTAGCATGACTTATGAGCATGAATACAAAAACTAGTAACCTTATATTGACTAAGCATTAGGCATTTTTTTCAAACAACACACACATCACATTTCTTTGATTTTCTAATCCAAATTCTCTCCATCTTAACTCTCTATAAGCTTAAGAACGTCCATACTTCAGTAATATTGATCATCTAGGTCAATCTAGCTTCAATTACAATCAAGAAACATCATAATTCAAGAACACATCAAGAACACTTCACAAATACTTTCAAGTTTACTAGCTTACTTCCAATCTTGCTAATCCATTTCAAGTGATTATCCAATCTCAAGAAATCTTTCTTATTTGCAGTAAGATATCTTTCTAATTTAAGGTAATACTCATATCCAAACTTTGATTCAATTTCTTTAACTATAACAATCTTATTTCGAGTGAAAATCTTACTCGAACTTGTTTTCGTGTCATGATTCTACTTCAAGAACTTTTAAGCCATCCAAGAATCCTTTGAAGCTAGATCAATTTTGTCACTTCCAGTAGGTTTACCTATTAAACTTAAGGTAGTAATGATGTTCATAACATCCTTCAATTCATATATATATATATATATATATATATATATATATATATATATATATATATATATATATATATATATATATAACTATCTTATTCGAAGATTTGAACATGTAATCACTAGAACATAGTTTAGTTAATTCTAAACTTGTTCGCAAACAAAGTTAATCCTTCTAACTTAACTTTTAAAATCAACTAAACATATGTTCTATATCTATATGATATGCTAACTTAATGGTTTAAAACCTGGAAACACGAAGAACACTGTAAAATCAGACATACGCTGTCGTAGTAAAACCGGGGGCTGTTTTGGGTTAGTTAATTAAAAACTATGATAAACTTTGATTTAAAAGATGTTCTTATGGGAAAATAATTTTTCTTATGAACATGAAACTATATCCAAAATTCATGGTTAAACTCAAAGTGGAAGTATGTTTATCAAAATGGTCATCAAGATGTCGTTCTTTCGACTGAAATTACTACCTCTTACAATATTGACTTGTAACCTGTATTTCTGACTATAAACTTATACTTTTTCTGTTTATTTTCATAAATTTCAGTTCATTATGAAACCATAGCAACTTGAATCACTCAAAACGTATTTAAAATGAAGAAGTTATGGGTAAAACAAGATTGGATAATTTTGCTTTTTGTAGCTATGTGAAATTTGTAACAAATCTATATAAATCATAATTTAACTAACTTATATTGTATTATACATGTATTCTAACATATATTATGTAATCTTAGGATACCATAGATACGTATACAATATTTTGACATATCATATCGACCCATCTATAAATATTATTTGGGAATAACCATAGACACTCTATATGCAGTAATGCTTGAGTTAGCTATACAGGGTTGAGGTTGATTCCAAAATAATATATATACTTTGAGTTGTGATCTAGCCTGAGACTTGTATACACTGGGTCGTGGATTGATTCGAGATAATTTATATTGATTTATTTTTGTACATCTAACTGTGGATAACTAGTTGTAGATTACTAACGTTGGACTGCTAACTTAACAAACTTAAATTCTTAAAACGTAATAAAAAAATGTTGTGAATATATTTCGATCATACTTTGATATATATGTATATATTCATTATAGGTTCGTGAATCGATCCATGGCCAAGTTTTATTTTCTCGACGAAGGAAAAATCTCTGAAAGTGAGTTATAGTCCCATTTTTACTATATAATATTTTTTGGGATGAGAATACATGCAGTTTTGAAAATGATTTACAAAATAGACACAAGTATTGAAACTACATTCTATGTTGAATCGTTATATTGGATATTGCCCTTGTTGAACTTGGTAGCCTAAGAATTGGTGTTTATTATAATTGCCACCAATTGACGCGAATTCTAAAGATAGATCTGTGGACTTTGACATGCCCCAGTCAGATAATTTGAACTGCTTTAGTACTTCAATATTTATATATGGGGATATTCTAGATGCATTTGTTAATGTCGGTTACCAGGTGTTCAACCATATGAATGATTTTTATGCAGATTGCTTGTTATTGAAAGATGATATCTTGTGGTCTATTGTTACAATTTGATATATAGGTTAAACCTATAACTTACCAACATTTTTGTTGACGTTTAATGCATGTTTATTCTCAGGTGATTATTAAGAGCTTCCGCTGTTGCATGCTAATTTATGGACAAGAGTTGGAGTCAGCACGCTTGTATAATATTGTTTAAAAACTGCATTCGAAGACATATATTGTTGTGTAATATGATTGTAAACCATTATGTAATGGTCGTGTGAAAACGCTATATTTTAGATTATCATTATTTGATAATGGTCGTAATATTTTAAAGGTTATGGTTTGTTTTAAAAATCGGATGCAGTCTTTGAAAAACGTCTCATATAGAGGTCAAAAACCTCGCAAAGAAATCAATTAATATGAAACATTTATAATCAATATGAACGGGACATTTCATACCCCAACAAATATCTATGTGTTTAGTCTTAGAGTGCTGGACCGGGTTGCTAGTAATGGCAATAGCACTTTATGAATCACAGTATATTGGGGTCTTAGGTATCTTAAAGCCATAGTCTAATAGTTGATTTTGCATCCACAAAACTTAGGAACAACAGTGAGCAGCAATAATGTACTCAGACTCGGCCGTTGACAATGAAACACAATATTTTTTCTTGGATGACCAACCAACTAGTCTACTTTCCAACATTTGAATGGATCCAGATGTGCTTTTTCTATCTACATGACAATCGACATGATCCGCATCTGTATAAGCAGTGAGATTCAAATCAGATCTATGAGGATACCAAATTCCAAGGTTAGGTGTACCTTTAAGGTATTGGAAAATTCTAACTACCGCTTTGGAGTGTGATTTCTTAGGGTTGGACTAAAACCGAGCACAGACAGTTACAGCAAATGTAATGTCTGGTCTACTTACAGTCAAGTACATTAGAGAACCAACCATTCTTCGATAAATAGTTATATCAAAGGGTTTCCCATTTTCATCAGCATTAAGGAAAGTCCTCATTAGGGTTAACATTGTTTTCAAACCAGTCATTTTAAAACATTTTAGCATATCGTTGATGTATTTTGTTTTAATAATAAAAATTTCATTTGGTAACTGTTTGACTTGTAACCCCAAGAAGAAATTGAGCTGGTTAGGCATGCTCATTTTGAATTTATTGGCCATAAGGTCACCAAATTCTTTGCATAGGGCCGGGGATGTGGAACCAAATATAATATCATCAACCTAAATTTGAACTAAAAGGATGTGACTGTGGTGTTTACGGATGAAGAGCGTTGTATCAATTGTTCCATGATAGAAGCCATTTTCTAACAGATACTTTGTTAAGGTCTCGTATCATGCACGTGGTGCTTTCTTTAGACCGTCAGAGGTGTCTTTGAGCATAGGCAAGATAGGCAACCGCCTAGGGCCTAAAAATTTAGAAGGTCCAAATTTTGAATATGTAAATATTTTTCTCAATATATTTAATTAAATCATATAAAAAATTGGCAATCAAAGTTAAAATACCTCATTTTTAATAGTTAAATATAATGTAAGTAAATAAATAGATAAATTAGAGTATTATTTTTTTATACGTTGTTAAATTTTTTAACATATATGTGGGCTCATTTTTATTTTCATCTAGGGCCTTTAAATTGTTGACCGTACAAAGCTTTCTCCAAGTAGTATACGTGGTTTGGATGAATAGGATCGACAAAGCCTTCTGGTTTATCAACGTAAACTTTCTCTTGAATATTACCATTTAGAAAATCAGTTTTGACATCCATTTGAAACACCGTGAACTTCATGTGAGAAGCATAAGCAAGAAAAAGACGAATAGCCTCAATTCTTGCAACCGAAGCAAATCTCTCATCGTAGTCAATACCCTCTTGTTGTCTGTATCATTTGGCCACAAGACGTGACTTATTTCTAACCAAAACCACATTTGAATCTTTCTTATAATCGAAAAACCACTTAACCCCGATTGGTCATTGACCTGTTGGTCTTGGAACTAACTGTCATACTTTCAAACATTCAAATTGTCCTATCTCTTCTTGCATAGCTATCACCCAGTTAGGATCAAGTAAGGCTTAAGCAACTGAAGTTGGTTCAATCTTACTAAGAAAGGTATTAAACAAACACATATTTCGAGTAGCCCTTCTAGTTGAAACTGGAGCAGTAGCATGATGAGAAATGAAGAAATCAAAGATAGAAAGAGATTCGGGTAAACAGTTAACAGATTCGGTATTAGAGAGAATTTTGGTATTACAATATTCCACAGCTTCTTAAACTCGGTGTAATGCAATCACTATCTAATTAGGACTACTAAAGTTCCTTATATAGCCCTCTTTTAAGGAACCATCTAATAAGCTTGTTTCACAATAACACTATACAACTTTAGGGTCCTAACAATCTCCCTCTTAGTGTTAATTGTGAAAATTACAATGTAATCCTATTTTGTAATCTTGAGAGGTCCAAACGTGTGACGACCCGAATATTTTCGACCAAATTTAAACTTAATCTTTATATAGTTTCGACACGATAAGCAAAATCTGTTAAACCGAGTTCCACAATGTTTGAACTATTTTTTTCATGAATACATTTGACCTTTGAGTATTCCCGACGATTCACGAACAATGGTATGTAAATATATATGTATAAAGATATATATATAAATTTTATACAAAAGAAATGTTATATATATATATATATATATATATATATATATATATATATATATATATATATATATATATATATATATATATATATATATATATATTAATTAATAGATATTAAAGATTCAATATATGATAGTTTGTAAATAAGATATAATTAATAAATTGAATTAAAGTAGTTATATTAAAATTATTATCATTACTTTCATGGTTATTATTTTTAATATTAATATTAATTATTTATAGTATTAAGCCTAGTATAAAATATATATTTATAAAATTTAATATGTATAAGTTGTTATATTATTAATATCATTATAATGTTAATATTATTATTATAACTAGTAGTATTATTAATATTATTTATAAGACTATTAATATCATTGTTATTACTAGTACTTAAACTTTATAAAAACTATCATTTTGGTTAATATTAATATATTCATAATATTATTTATTATTAAACCTTTATCAATAATATTATTATTACTACTAAAATTATTAGTAGTATTATCAAAAATATTAAATTAATTATACTAATTAATTATAAAAATTAAGAATTTGATATTTAAACACAATTATATAAATAAGATATAGAAATACAAATATATAAATATATACGGTCAGATATATATACATACATACTGATACTGATATAAAGATATATAAATACGTATACATATATATAATTCCAGTCTTATATATGGAAAAATACATATATTCAGCTACATAAATTATATAAATACAATATATACATATAAATAAATACGTATAATAACCCTAGGATCTTGAATCTGTTTCCTGTAATTGTCATATTGTTTTGATTGTGAGAATTCGTACAACCACCGATTCTAATCCACGGAGAACATCCCAAAATCAGTTAAATCACAATCCACTTCTATTTTTTTATTATATTTATGTCCTTGATCAATTTAATCTGTCGACTCCTTTTAGCAATAAAACAAGCGATTTCCTCAGTAATTTTGACAAAACCCATTCGTCCTTACATTCTCATTATCAATTATCAATTTAATCAATTCAATGTATTAGATTAAAAATCGATTAAACACTGTAACCAGTCTATTACCTCTATTTCTTCAACTCTTTACTCAAATCACGAGTTCGAATGAAACACTTACAAATTATCGTCCACCTCTATCGCCACCATTTCCATTAACACCCATACTATCATCGAATTATCTCTCTCTCTACAATCCTTGATAATGAAACCCTCGTAAACTATACAACAATGTTATCTGCTGCTGCTGCACTAACTCCTATGTCCACCATGAACTACCACATTCTAACCAAACTATATCTATGTCCATATTATTCGACCTCAATTCGACAAACACCACCACCCTGCAAACCACCATCGATACCTCATGGTACTATTCTCTCCATCTGTTTTAGTTGAAAGAAACAACCTCAATTCACCACTTTTCTTTTCTATAAACACTATATCACCTTATCACCATGAAATGTATCGAAGCAAGAACCGGAACCAAACCCAACCCAAAAACTAAAACATAAGCGTGAACTGTTACTACTGTTAGTTTGATTATATGAAATTTTCTTACTGCTAATATTGTACGCATAACCTTACTTCAAAAACTCAACAACCACCACCATGAACTTGTTACGACTGTCTATTCTCACGATCAAATACACACCCACATAATCATCAACCATCTATTTCCATCACCTTCAAACACCACTTAAAAACACTGTTATCACCTTATCTTTTATTTGGATGAATTGAAAAGGGGAAAACGGATTGCAGTGTATAGCGTTCAACTTGGTATTATATAATAATGCTCCTATCATTATATAATACACCCATGGAACAAGTCATCATATTTGGCCGACAAATTTGGTCAATCAAAGAAAAGTGTACGTTCCACTAAGAGCCACTATGATGTTTATGTTGTTATTTTAATTTCAAACGAACCCCACCCATTTTTTTTATTCGCTGCTTTATACCAAAATTTGGAACCCCCTAGTATCCATTAAACCAAGTGTAGGGACGTTCCTTTTTATATTTCTTCTCTTTTTGAGTGGGGTTATCATGAGGGATGAAAAGAAGTGGAAGAGCATGCGTAAATATATTTTCCTTTGTTTTGTCGCCTGCCATAGAAATTACCCGACTCTGTTGCATCAACTAGATATGGGACTATGCATGTGTTAAGGGAATTACAATATGGGTTTGCAACTGGACCGAGTTCCATTTTGTTGGGCCACCCACTTCGAGTTATTATGGGCTCCTTAAATGGGTTAAATAGTGGCGAGTAGCAAACTGAATCAGAAAAGTAGAAGCAGATGTATGGTTAAGGTTGTTTGCAAGTGAGCGAGAGGTCGCGGGTTCGAGTCCCGTCGTGAGCAGTTTATTTTTTTTCCTATTTTGAGGTAGTTACTTATCATTATTATTATTGTTATTATGATTATTTTAGATGTTATAGTTATTATCATTATTACTATTATTATTATCATTAAAAAGTATTAAAAATATCATTTTTAATAATATTGCCTTTATTATTAAAATTATCATTTTTATCATTATAAGTATTATCATTTTTAGTATCATTATTATTATAACAAATAATTAATTGGTATATAAAAGTATACTTATTACATATACTATATTAATACTACATAAATTTTTTTTATAAAATATTACTATCTATAATTTTACATAAAATTAATTTACATATGGTATAAATATATATTTTAACATAATCATATATATTAAAATATTAAATATGATTAAAATAATTGTTTACTATTGTTATATGTGTTAATATTACTTGATAAATAATTGATATAGGTTCGTGAATTCTAGGCCAACCCTGCATTGTTCAATATAGTCATATGTATTTTTACTACAAAATACATTCGGTGAGTTCATTTGCTCCCTTTTTACTCTTTACCTTTTTGGGCTGAGAATACATGCAAATGCTTTAGTAAATGTTTTACAATATTTATATGCGCGAGTTCATTTGATTCCCATTTACTCTTTATATTTTTGGGACTGAGAATACATGCGCTACTTTTACAACTGCTTTATTAAATACATTTTGAATTGCGAATACATGAAATGCTTTTATAAATGTTTGACGAGATAGACACAAGCGAAACATTCCTCGAATGAATTATGTGGACGTGATAATTGCCACCATTGAATTATGTGGACGTGATAATTGCCACAATTGATATGAATATTTTTCCCCTGATTATTATTTCTTGGTAACCTAAGAATTAGGGAACATCACTAATTTTGAGAATTAGTGCACGCCTAATTGACACGAATCCTAAAGGTTTCTACCGGGTTTAACGCCCCCACCCAGAATGTTCACTAGACGGAAGAGCTAGTGGGCGTGGTGTTTAGTACTTCAAAGTTTATATATATTATACAGACGAGATGTTCTGTTTTTGGGGATATTATTGATGCGCATTATATGTTAAGGTCGGTTACCAAGCCAAGCTATGAAAGCAATGAAAAGTGAATGTTATGTATCGAGAGAATGATTTTATACACAGGTTATGTGTATGTTATTTTTTGTGCACAAGATATGTGTACGGTTACTAAGATTTATGAAAGATGATTTCGTACACAAGAAATGTGTACTGTATTTAAAAGATATCACATGTACGTTACAGGTGGGTATAGGATTCGGGCCCATTTGTACCATGCAACATTTAAATCTTGTGGTCTATCAAAATGATGAATTTTATTGTTTTATGGTAAACCTATGAACTCACCAACCTTTTGGTTGACACTTGAAAGCATGTTTATTCTCAGGTATGAAAGAAATCTTCCGCTGTGCATTTGCACATTTTAGAGATATTACTTGGAGTCATTCATGACAAATTTCAAAAGACGTTGCATTCGAGTCGTTGAGTTCATCAAGATATTATTAAGTCAATTATAATTAGATATATTATGAAATGGTATGCATGCCGTCAACTTTTGAAGTAAAGAAAGATTGTCTTTTAAAAACGAATGCAAAGTTTGTAAAATGTATCATATAGAGGTCAAATACCTCGCGATGTAACCAACTATTGTGAATCGTTTATAATGTATATGAACGGGGTATTTCAGAGCGTATCAGAGCGGTGGTCTTAGCGAACCAGGTCTTGCATTAGTGTGTCTAACTGATAGTTGTTTAGATACATTAGTGAGTCTGGACTTCGATCGTGTCTACATGTCAAAGTTTTACTTATCATTTCGTGTTGAAAATTACCTGCTTATCATTCTTAGGGAATCACTTGCTTATCATCCTTAAAGTCTAGACACATCTTACTGCATTGATTGCATGAATAGTGTATAGACAAAATTCATATCTTAGCATATCTGCTAATTCATATCTTAGCGTATCTGTTACTGTAAACTTTGCCTGACATATTCTGTAGATTCCTCTGTAACTTATGGGATTTTAGTATTATATATACATATGTAAATTATGTATTGCAGGGTACTAATCTACATCCTATAATCTATTTCTTATCGAAAATCCTTCATCTGATCGTAGAAGATGAATCCCTCAACCAGTTCGAATTCCTCGGATTACGACAGCTATTCTGATATGGAGTTTCACCTAAGCTCCAAAGGCAGTGTCACCAGAATGAATCAACCAATTCATCTGATGAGTTTGTAGTCTACTTAATCATTGGATACAAGAAGAAGCGATCCCTTTCATCCACCATATTGTCCTTCGGGCGAAGGACCTAAAGCATTCACCGGCGAACCAATCCGAAACACCATTTTCACTTTCATTTCCAGAGTATCTCGCCACGATTATATTCTATCTAAAATTCTAAACCTTATTCATCCGCTCGTTCCGACCGACAATCATCCTGGAATAATAGAAGAAGTCAACGAACTTCGCGCTTGAGTAATCAATCTGGAGAATATGGTGCAAAAATTACCAGCTTCAACAACATCACCGACACCAACAGTGCCATCAGTAACAGCACCAGTACCATCAACAATCCATAACTCAACATCCCATTCAGTACCTCGAGTACAATCATCATTCTACGTATCGTTCTACATCAATTATCTTCGTTCTTCATGGCGATTATGTAATCTCTAATGTTTTAGTGATTATGTATTCTCATTGAATCTATGATTACATCTGAAGAAAATATATATGTAAGTATATTTTCATAAAGATTGTAATTAAAAATTCTTTCGTACAAACTGTTAATGGTGAAAATATTTTAACGGGTAGGTAATACCCGAGGAATATTTAGATTTCACATTAAGAAGTTACACTGTACATTCTTCGAATCTGATTCAACAGTCATTTACTATCATACTTACATCCACAGATATACGTATCCATTCACCACAAAATAACCATTTTCATTCAATTTCATATTTGGATTTTGACTTATCAGAATCCAACAAGTGGCATAATGAAGAAAACATTTGACAAAATAAAATTTGTTAGAAACAAACAAATTAACTATGAAAAATTTTGTTAAGAATCCACGCTAACTGTTCCTAGCTAACTGATTACATTTTATTTATCGCAATTTATATTCTTGCAATTTTCTTTATCGTCATTTAATTTCTGTTATTTATTTTACGCACTTTAAATATCGGGACACGTATACAAGGTTTTGACATATCATATCGATGCATCTATATATATTATTTGGAATAACCATAGACACTCTATATGCAGTAATGCTGGAGTTAGCTATACAGGGTTGAGGTTGATTCTACAATAATATATATAATTTGAGTTGTGATCGAGTCTGAGACATGTACACGGGTCACGATGCGTATTAATTAATTCGAATATTATATATTAAATTATATATGAATTATTGGACTGTTAACTGTGGAGTATCGACTGTGGACTAATGACATTAGACAATTAAAATGAATTAAAATATTGTTTATAACATATGAAACTAAACATTTCTTCAAGTTTACCACTTGATTTCATCTTAAACCTCATTTGTATCTCGACGATTACAATCTGCGTTCAAACCTTTCATGAGTCTTGAAAACACCTCAACCGAGAGGATGAACCAACCACACTTCATCTACAGAAAGAAAGATTGATGCGTATAGTTATGCACCTGAAAACTCTCGGAAACTGAGTAAACGTTTAATGCGTAGCTGTGCTAATTCCTTTAGCATTATTATTACCGAAAATAACTTTGCAATCTCTTTCCAAATTAGTCAATTTTGTCACAGCTCCAGCAAGTCAACTTCGACTTTTCATTCGAAACAACCTTAATAACACCTTGATTTATATGTGTGCTCTTTTATTGTTACCGGGGAACCTTTTATATTCCACCATATTATCATCAGCGTTTAATCATCTAAAAACACAATTCTCTTGAAACCACCTCGGATTGATAATCGATGATTCAGGTATGGTAGCATTAATGCAGAGGAAACAGAAAAATTGTAGATGGTCTAAAACGACCAAAAATTGATGATAAAGAAGGGAGTGTTAGGAACGCTCGATAGAGAATTTGGTACTGAAAAACAGATTGAGTAAACCATAAAAGAGACCAAGGCCAAATACAAAGACCATACCATATATTCAAAGAATCCAGGTAATTCAGGATCCGATGAAACCTTCAACGAATATCTTGCTCCGAAGTCATGTTAAAATCTTGCTGAAAATTTTTTCTTCATCAACCTTCGAACTTGAAAATTCCAAAATATCATCATAAATATCTTCGATATTTCTGAGGATATTTTCATAAATATTCTCGTCCGAAATTATATACCTCTTTGTGCTTCCTGTGTTTCATTATATTGGAAACTTCTGTAAATTTAAGTTTAATTTATGAATGAATTCTGGAGAAATGTAAAAAAATTGATGCATGAATTAGTATAATATAATGACACTTGATCAACGTGATTATATTACAGTAAGTCATACTGAGTTTCTAATGGAACATGATGATTCACAGATCATAACGTCATCATGTACCATGTTACACAACTCTTTCATTCTGCTTAACTTCTGAACATATCAAGAAAATATATTCTTGATAGTTCTATTCTCTGTGATTCTGGAAATTTGACAAATCAAATTGTGCTATTACGTTCTTTCTTGTTTAGAATATTAAGTTCATTCGAAACTCCATACTTACGAATTCTGGATCATTACTCGCTTTACTAGAGGTCGAGTAGAGAATAAAAAGACAGAGAGCTCTAAAATATAAGAGAAAATATAAAGCCCAATAACAACACGGAGGTAACAAACCGGGGATATTAATACGAATAGCAATATAAAGACACGGTAGAATTAAGAATAGTATCACCACAAGGTAATAGTAGAAGTAACTGGATTTTCTGGTGGAAGATTGAAAAGAAGGATGACAGAAATGATAATTAGGAGAATATCAAGGAGTAGAACGGAATTAAGCATTTTCACAATCTTTTGAAGTTGGGAATTGAGTATAGGAACGGTGAGAATAATGGAACGGAAGAGTTTAATTTATAATGGAAATATCAGAAAAAGTAATCGAGGCAGATCATCGTATTTAATTATAGAGATCTTAATTTCCTTATTCGCCGAAGAATCAAATCTTTTAGATTTCGAAGATTTTCTTAGAATCCCTTAAATTCCGGAATTCAACCAAAACAACGTTAAAAGTTAAGACGCACCTTAATTTCTAAATTCAATCCTGACTACGTCAAAAGTTAAATCTCTATCTCAATTTTTTTGTGATAGCTTCATTCGTACTCTTCGAATAATCGAATTATTTTATCTATATTACTCAATGATGATAAAACTCTATTTATCAACTCATATTTGTCAAGAAAAGATTTTTATTGTTAACCATGACGATCTCAATCAAATTTTGGGACGAAATTTCTTTAACGGGTAGGTACTGTGACGACCCGAAAATTTCCGACCAAATTTAAACTTAATCTTTATATAGTTTCGACACGATAAGCAAAATCTGTTAAACCGAGTTCCACAATGTTTGAACTATTTTTTTCATGAATACATTTGACCTTTGAGTATTCCCGATGATTCACGAACAATGGTATGTAAATATATATGTGTAAAGATATATATATATATAAATTTTATACAAAAGAAATGTTATATATATATATATATATATATATATATATATATATATATATATATATATATATATATATATATATATATATATATATATATATATATATATATATTGTAATTAATAGATATTAAAGATTCAATATATGATAGTTTGTAAATAAGATATAATTAATAAATTGTATTAAAGTAGCTATATTAAAATTATTATCATTACTTTCATAGTTATTATTTTTAATATTAATATTGATTATTTATAGTATTAAGCCTAGTATAAAATATATATTTATAAAATTTAATATGTATAAGTTGTTATATTATTAATATCATTATAATGTTAATATTATTATTATAACTAGTAGTATTATTAATATTATTTATAAGACTATTAATATCATTGTTATTACTAGTACTTAAACTTATTAAAAACTATCATTTTGGTTAATATTAATATATTCATAATATTATTTATTATTAAACCTTTATCAATAATATTATTATTACTACTAAAACTATTATTAGTATTATCAAAAATATTAAATTAATTATACTAATTAATTATAAAAATTAAGAATTTGATATTTAAACACAATTATATAAATAAGATATATAAATACAAATATATAAATATATACGGTCAGATATATATACATACATACTGATACTGATATAAAGATATATAAATACGTATACATATATAAAATTTCAGTCTTATATATGGAAAAATACATATATTCAGCTACATAAATTATGTAAATACAATATATACATATAAATAAATACGTATAACAACTCTAGGATCTTGAATCTGTTTCCTGTAATTGTCACAATCCACTTTTATTTTTTTTATTATATTTATTTCCTTGATCAATTTAATCTGTCGACTCCTTTTAGCAATAAAACAAGCGATTTCCTCAGTAATTTTGACAAAACCCATTTGTCCTTACATTCTCAGTATAATTATCAATTTAATCAATTCAATGTATTAGATTAAAAATCGATTAAACACTATAACCAGTCTATTACCTCTGTTTCTTCAACTCTTTACTCAAATCACGAGTTCGAATGAAACACTTACAAATTATCGTCCATCTCTATCGCCACCATTTCCATTAACACCCATACTATCATCGAATTATCTCTCTCTCTCTACAATCCTTGATAATGAAACCCTCGTAAACCATACAACAATGTTATCTTCTACTGCTACACTAACTCCTATGTCCACCATGAACTACCACATTCTAACCAAACTATATATGTGTCCATATTATTCGACCTCAATTCGACCAACACCACCACCCTGCAAATCACCATTGAAACCACCATGGTACTGTTCTCTCCATCTATTTTAGTTGAAAGAAACAACCTCAATTCACCACTTTTCTTTTCTATGAAAACTATATCACCTTATTGCTATGAAATGTATCGAAGCAAGAACCGGAACCAAACCCAACCCAAAAACTGAAACATAAGCGTGAACTGTTACTACTGTTAGTTTGATTATACGAAATTTTCTTGCTGCTAATACTGTACGCATAACCTTACTTCAAAAACTCAACAACCACCACCATGAACTTGTAACGACTGTCTTTTCTCACGATCAAATACACACCCACATAATCATCAACCATCGATTTCCATCACCTTCAAACACCACTTGAAAACACTGTTATCACTTTATCTTTTATTTGGACGAATTGAAAAGGGGAAAACGGATTGCAGTGTATAGCGTTCAACTTGGTATTATATAATAATGTTCCTATTAGATAACTCATTATATAATAAACCCATGGAACAAGTCATCATATTTGGCCGACAAATTTGGTCAATCAAAGAAAAGTGTACGTTCCACTAAGAGCTACTATGATGTTTATGTTGTTATTTTAATTTCAAACGAACCCCACCCATTTTTTTATTCGCTGCTTTATACCGAAATTTGGAACCACCTAGTATCCATTAAACCAAGTGTAGGGACGTTCCTTTTTATATTTCTTCTCTTTTTGAGTGGGGTTATCATGAGGGATGAAAAGAAGTGGAAGAGCATGCGTAAATATATTTTCCTTTGTTTTGTTGCCTGCCATACAAATTACCTGACTCTGTTGCATTAACTAGATATGGGATTGTGCATATGTTAAGGGAATTACAATATGGGTTTGCAACTGGACCGAGTTCCAATGTGTTGGGCCACCCACTTCGAGTTATTATGGGATCCTTAAATGGGTTAAATAGTGGCGAGTAGCAAACTGAATCAGAAAAGTAGAAGAAGATGTATGGTTAAGGTTGTTTGCAAGTGAGCGAGAGGTGGCGGGTTCGAGTCCCGTCGCGAGCAGTTTATTTTTTTTTCCTATTTTGAGGTAGTTACTTATCATTATTATTATTATTATTATTATCTTTATTATTATTGTTATTATGATTATGATTATTTTAGACGCTATAGTTATTATCATTATTACTATTATTATTATCATTAAAAAGTATTAAAAATATCATTTTTAATAAGATTGCCTTTATTATTAAAATTATCATTTTTATCATTATAAGTATTATCATTTTTAGTATCATTATTATTATAACAAATAATTAATTGGTATATAAAAGTATACTTATTACATATACTATATTAATATTACATAATTTTTTTTTATAAAATATTACTATATATAATTTTACATATAATTAATTTACATATGGTATAAATATATATTTTAACATAATCATATATATATAAATATTAAATATGATTAAAATAATTGTTTACTATTGTTATATGTGTTAATATTACTTGATAAATAATTGATATAGGTTCGTGAATTCGAGGCCAACCCTGCATTATTCAATATAGTCATATGTATTTTTACTACAAAATACATTCGGTGAGTTCATTTGATCCCTTTTTACTCTTTACCTTTTTGGGCTGAGAATACATGCAAATGTTTTATTAAATGTTTTACAATATTTATATGCGTGAGTTCATTTGATTCCCTTTTACTCTTTATATTTTTGGGACTGAGAATACATGCGCTACTTTTACAACTGCTTTATTAAATACTTTCGAAATACATTTTGAATTGTGAATACATGAAATGCTTTTATAAATGTTTGACGAGATAGACACAAGCAAAAGATTCCTCGAATGAATTATGTGGACGTGATAATTACCACCATTGAATTATGTGGACGTGATAATTGCGACAATTGATATGAATATTTTCTCCCTGATTATTATTGCTTGGTAACCTAAGAATTAGGGAACATCACTAATTTTGAGAATTAGTGCACGCCTAATTGACGCGAATCCTAAAGGTAGCTACCGGATTTAACACCCCCACCCAGAATGTTCACTAGATGGAAGAGCTAGTGGGCGTGGTGTTTAGTACTTCGAAGTTGATATATATTATACAGATGAGATGTTCTGTTTTTGGGGATATTATTGATGCGCATTATATGTTAAGGTCGGTTACCAAGCCAAGTTATGAAAGCAATGAAAAGTGAATGTTATGTATCGAGAGAATGATTTTATACACAGGTTATATGTATATTATTTTTTGTGCACAAGATATGTGTACGGTTACTAAGATTTATGAAAGATGATTTCGTACAGGAGAAATGTGTACTGTATTTAAAAGATATCGCATGTACATTACAGGTGTGTATAGGATTTGGGCCATTTATACCATGCAGCATTTAAATCTTGTGGTCTATCAAAATGATAAATTTTATTGTTTTATGGTAAACCTATGAACTCACCAACCTTTTGGTTGACACTTGAAAGCATGTTTATTCTCAGGTATGAAAGAAATCTTCCGCTGTGCATTTGCTCATTTTAGAGATATTACTTGGAGTCATTCATGACATATTTCAAAAGACGTTGCATTCGAGTCATTGAGTTCATCAAGATTGAAAGGACCCGTCCTAATCCATCTAGACGAATACATTACATTTGGTTACATCGCGAGGTACTTGACCTCTATATGATACATTTTACAAACATTGCATTCGTTTTTAAAATACAAACTTTCATTACATCGAAAGTTGACGGAATGCATACCATTTCATAATATATCCAAACTATAAACGACTTAATAATAATCTTGATAAACTCAACGACTCAAATGCAACGTCTTTTCAAACATGCCATGATTGACTCCAAGTAATATCTTTAAAATGAGAAAATGCACAGTGGAAGATTTCTTTCATACCTGAGAATAAACATGCTTTCAAGTGTCAACCACTGAAATGTCTCGTTCATATTGATTATAAACGTTCCATATTAATTGATTTTGTTGCGAGATTTTAACCTCTATATGAGACATTTTTCAAAGACTGCATTCATTTTTAAAACAACCATAACCTTTATTTTATCAATAAAGGTTTTAAAAACATTACGTAGATTATCAAATAATGATAATCTAAAATATACTTTTTACACATGTCCATTACATAATGGTTTACAATAGAAATATATTACATCGACATATGTTTCTTGAATGCAGTTTTTACACAATATCATACAAACATGGACTCCAAATCTTGTCCTTATTTTAGTATGCAACAGCGGAAGCTCTTAATATTCACCTGAGAATAAACATGCTTTAAACGTCAACAAAAATGTTGGTGAGTTATAGGTTTAACCTAAATATATCAAATCGTAACAATAGACCACAAGATTTCATATTTCAATACACATTCCATACATAGAGATAAAAATCATTCATATGGTGAACACCTGGTAACCGACATTAACAAGATGCATATATAAGAATATCCCCATCATTCCGGGACACCCTTCGGATATGATATAAATTTCGAAGTACTAAAGCATCCGGTACTTTGGATGGGGTTTGTTAGGCCCAATAGATCTATCTTTAGGATTCGCGTCAATTAGGGTGTTTATTCCCTATTTCTTAGATTACCAGACTTAATAAAAAGGGGCATATTCGATTTCGATAATTCAACCATAGAATGTAGTTTCATGTACTTGTGTCTATTTTGTAAATCATTTATAAAACCTGCATGTATTCTCATCCCAAAAATATTAGATTTTAAAAGTGGGACTATAACTCACTTTCACAGATATTTCCTTCCTTGAAAATAAGACTTGGCCACGGATCGATTCACGAACCTATACAAATATGTACATATATATCAAAGTATGATCAAAATATAATTACAACCATTTTTATTATGTTTTAAAGATTTGAGTGTATTAAGTCAGCTGTCCTCATTAGTATCCTACAACTAGTTGTCCACAGTTAGATGTACAGAAATAAATCGATATATATTATCTTGAATCAATCCACGACCCAGTGTATACGTATCTCAGTATTGATCACAACTCAAACTATATATATTTTGGAATCAACCTCAACCCTGTATAGCTAACTCCAACATTCACATATAGAGTGTCTATGGTTGTTCCAAATAATATATACATGGGTCGATATGATATGTAAAAACAAGACTACTAACTCGAGATTTACGAAACGAGACTTATATGTAACGATTATCGTTGTAACGATATTTTAATGTATATATCATATTAAAATATATTCATACATCATAATATCATAATAATATAATAATTTAATATCTCATTTGATATAATAAACATTGGGTTAACAACATTAATTGAGATCGTTAACTTAAAGGTTTCAAAACAACACTTACATGTAACGACTAACGAAGACTTAACGACTCCGTTAGAATGTATATACATGTTGTGTTTTGATATGTATTCTTACACTTTTTAAAGACTTCAAGACACATATCAAAGTACTTCTACTTAACAAAAATTCTTACAATTACATCCTCGTTCAGTTTCATCAATAATTCTACTCGTATGCACCCGTATTCGTACTCGTACAATACACAACTTTTAGATGTATGTACTATTAGTATATTCACACCAATGATCAGCTCTTAGCAGCCCATGTGAGTTACCTAACATATGTGGAAACCATCATTTGGCAACTAGCATGAAATATCTCATAAAATTATAAAAATATTAGTAATCATTCATGACTTATTTACATGAAAACAAAATTACATATCCTTTATATCTAATCCATATACCAATGACCAAAAACACCTACAAACACTTTCATTCTTCAATTTTCTTCATATAATTGATCTCTCTCAAGTTCCGTCTTCAAGTTCTAAGTGTTCTTCATAAATTCCATAAGTATAGTTTCATAAAAATCAAGAATACTTCCAAGTTTACAAGTTTACTTCCAAGCTTTCTAATCCATTCCAAGTAATCATCTAAGATCAAGGAACCTTTTGTTATTTACAGTAGGTTATCTTTCTAATTCAAGGTAATATTCATATTCAAACTTTGATTCAATTTCTATAACTATAACAATCTTATTTCAAGTGAAAATCTTACTTGAACTGTTTTCGTGTCATGATTCTGCTTCAAGAACTTTCAAGCCATCCAATGATCCTTTGAAGCTAGATCCATTTTTCTCATTTCCAGTAGTTTTATCCAGAAAACATGAGGTAGTAATGATGTTCATAATGTCATTCGATTCATACATATAAAGCTATCTTATTCGAAGGTTTAAACTTGTAATAACTAGAACATAGTTTAGTTAATTCTAAACTTGTTCGTAAACAAAAGTTAATCCTTCTAACTTGACTTTTAAAATCAACTAAACACATGTTCTATATCTATATGATATGCTAACTTAATGATTTAAAACCTGAAAACACGATGAACACCATAAAATCGGATATATACCGTCTTAGTGAAACCGGGGGCTGTTTTGGTTTGGATAATTAAAAACTATGATAAACTTTGTTTTAAAAGTTTTTCGTCTGGGAAAATTATTTTTAATATGAACATGAAACTATATCCAAAAATCTTGGTTAAACTCGAAGTGAAAGTATGTTTTTTAAAATGGTCATCAAGATGTCGTTCTTTCGACCGAAATGACTACCTCTTTAGTAATTGAAATGTAACTTAAATTTTTGACTATAAACCTATACTTTTTCTGTTTGGATTCTTAAATTAGAGTTCAATATGAAATCATAGCAATTTGATTCACTCAAAACGGATTTAAAATGAAGAAGTTATGTGTAAAACAAGATTGGATATTTTTGATCTTTTTAGCTACGGCAAATGTTTAACAAATCTATACAAATCATATAGGTTCATGAATCTGAGGCCACCCTGCATTGTTCAATATAGTCATATGTATTTTTACTACAAAATACAGTTTGGTGAGTTTCATTACTCCCTTTTTATATATATTTTTGGGCTGAGAATACATGCGCTGTTTTATAAATGTTTTACGAAATAGGCACAAGTACTAAAACTAATACTATGTGGGTTTAAACTAGAAATATACCCTTAGCTTGGTAACATTAAACTACTTGTCCATGTACGGTAGGCGCGAATCCTAAAGATAGATCTATTGGACCTGACAAACCCCATCCAGGCTATGGGATGCTTTAGTACTTCGACGTTATTTTGGACACACCTGATCTGGTGTACTTTAGAGGGTAAAACATGAACGTTAAGGCTTGTTACTTGATGCCTACAGCTTATAGAATACTTTTATACACTTGCGAGTGTACATATATTTATAAACGGAAATCTTGTGGTCTATCAAAATGATGAATTTTATTGTTTTATGATAAACTTATGAACTCACCAACCTTTTGGTTGACATTTGAAAGCATGTTTATTCTTAGGTATGAAAGAAATCTTCCGCTGTGCATTTTCTCATACTACGTGGAGTCGTTCATGGCATATAGAATTCAGAACCTCGCAATGGGACCAACTGTTAAAGACTTCGTCCAGATGGATTAGGACGGGGTATGACAAAGATTATTATTAAGTCAATTATAATTGGATATATTATGAAATGATATGCATGCCGTCAACTTTCGAAGTAAAGAAAGATTGTCTTTTAAAAACGAATGCAAAGTTTGTAAAATGTATCATATAGAGGTCAAATACCTCGTGATATAACCAACTATTGTGAATCGTTTATAATGTGTATGAACGGGGCATTTTAAAACGTGGCTTTCCATCTTATACCGGCTGGGTCAAAGAATTCGACTTGATTGTCAGAAATCTACTTGGATGGTTTCCAGGTACCCCACGCTTTCCTTGGATCCTCTTCATGTAAAGGATATTCATCATTTCCTTGAAAAACCTTCGTTTCCTTTGGCCGTGAAAAATCTCAAATTGTCTTGTACGAATTCAGAGTTTGAGACGATCTTTGATATTTTAATGAATTCTCCAAGACTCATTTTCATGTCGATGTCATTGAACTTGCTTTGACGGAACTTGCGATATTTCAGTGTGGCTTTAAGTGTTCCATCAGAATATTTGTTCAGCTCGCAAGTTCTGATGAACACCTTTTCCTTTTGTGAATTAACAAATACAAACCCTTCAGGTTCAAATAATGTCTGAAACATTGTCATATCCTCCAGACCCTGAAAAGATTGATCCGGATAAGTAATTCAGATCATTTTCCTTTTTGCTTCGTGACCAATTTGAATGTCCTCTCGTCTCATCAGTTCAATTGCCTCCATCATGTATCTCTTCACCACTTTTAAAGCTTAAGTTATAGCAAAAGGACGTATGGCAAGAATACTGAGGTAGTTGTAGATGTTAATGACGTAAAGCATGTCTAGATTTGGAAAATATGCTTCAGTGAACTTGTACTCCTTCTCATATTCCCTTATAACATGGAACTGACTTATGACGTCTTTCTTCACACTGATCTCTACTCCCAATCGAGTAATATGTAACACCTCTGTCAATCGATATTTTCGTTGTAACCACAAGTCATCTTCGTTTCTGTTGACATGTTTCCTCTACATAAAATGATACCAAATTCTTTCATTAGCTGGAAGTAGTTGTGAGCCAATGTAAGTAAACCTTTCACTTCTTGGAGTTTCATTAATGCGGAAAATCATATAAGCATTCTCTTTGATGAATGTGTTTTTCAACGCGATAAAATCATGTTCAACTCCCAACTGCAGTCGTTTTTCCCGATTCTTAAAGAATAAACCGTTGTTGAACTTAAACTAGGAATTAATTGTAGAACTTGATGTTGTTGCATCAGAAGTTGACGTCTCATTTTCATTAGAGGATTGTGTTGTTTGTTCAGAAGAATGTCAGATTTTTTATTGGAGCATTAACATCTTCGAAATGATCAAAAATATCATATGTGTTAGGATTTTCATATTGATAGTCATCGTCATCATCAATAGAATCCTCCTCATCATCACTCTCAATAACTGGTTCAAGATTCTCTCCATCAATAATTTCTACATCGTCAGGAATAGCAGATAATGAAGACAGTGCACTAAGAATGACAAAACCATCTTCGTCAGTTTCTTCTATGTAGAAGTAACTTAAGTTCTAATCCTCATCGACTGGTCCACTCTCAACTTTAGTTTGAATAGATTCAATCGGAATAATAACATGTTTAGACTCTACATTCTCAATTAAACCATCATGATTTTACATCGTCCCAGGTTCAACAGCAACAGTTTGAGCTTGTAAAGTTGTAGCAGACCCCACACCACCACCCCTAGTGGAAATATAAATACAAATAAATTCTCCATCTACCCATGTCTCCCTCTCATGGCTATTCTGAGGATTAGAATCGTCATGTTCATCATCTCTATGAGGGTTAATTGGTGGAGAACAAGAAGTAAGAGGATATCTTATACGAGCATGAAAGATAGCTTGAAGTGAAGTGCGTCGAATGCAATCAAGATTTGGATTCACAAACATACGACCAAATTACGCTTGCTCCAATACATCGTAATAATTTGTTGTACGCGGGGGTGATGGTGGAAAGGTAACAATAGGAACAGCAGCAGCATCATCTAATGTTGTCGGTGATGTCAGTGGAAGTGTTTGATTTGTTGTGAGGGCGGGTGAGGATGTAATGGGAATATTTATATATGTTGGTTGATACTTACTACTAGTCAGATTGTCCCTTTCTGATGGAGGTTGGCTAACAACCGGAGTTGTAGCAGACGAGAACCTTTTCGGATCAGTCGCTTCCATGATATATGTCTCATGGGACTCGGATAGAGTAGAAGAACTACCCATCATTTTAGGTCTCGTATAGATATAAGTATCTCTAACTCCTGAAGTCATCAATGTATCATGAGGTGACACATTTCTTTCAGTTAAAGACTCAACACCCAGACCCTAAGTTTCAAGATCCGGATGAGAAGTAGTTTGAACCAAGGGATCAATTTCTTGAACCAAAGGAACAGTCTGCTGGAAGTCTGATAAATTTATTGAAGGAATGTCATTTTGACTCGTTTCCTTAGGACGTGCAGATCTCCCTCATCAAGATAAGCCAGACGTCCAGGCCCTGTTATACGTTGAGGCAATATAACATCACTAGGATGTAGTATATTAAGATGGTTTCCAGCCAATATGCAAGGTGCCTTTTCAAGATTTTCCGGATCCCCTACGACCGTTCTGGACTTCAATGACTGTGTTTCCTCAATCGATTGAGTCAACACAGACTTTACTGCAGAGGAAGACTTTACTTCCTTTCTTGATGTGGGAACATCGCGGGTAGGATTTATTCTTAGTTCCTGATTAGTTTTGATGGGCTTGATGGTCGTTTTACCATCCTTTCTTTCAACTCTCTTGCCTACCGAAGCTGAAGCCTCATTTAATGTAGGGCTTACTGTTATTATTGGATGTAATAGAGATATGGGTGAAGGTGTAGTAGAGATCTCTAAGCCTTGGTTCGTATCACCAATAGTTTGAGTAACAGTTGGGTGTAAGATAGGAGTCGAAGTCCTAGATCTAGTTATGCGGGTTTTTGGCGGAGTCTGAATCATCTCATCAGGTTGGTAACGTATCTTCTTCTCGTTTGTTTGGGAGATGATTCAGTTGCTGATGAGTTGTGTTCACTGTCCTCAGATATTTCAATGGTAGGTGTATCCCTAATTAGACTAGGTTCTCTGATCCTCATGGGTTTAGATGATCGTTTAACCCTAGAGCATTTTAGGTTTACCCTAAGTGAGGTTTTAGTTGGTCCGGGTTAGTTTCTAGGTTCCTCTCTAACCTCTGGGGCTGGAATCACGGTTAGTTCAACCTATACTTGTTGTACCGGATTCGGAAGAGGTATACCTACTGCTTCAAAGTATGGATGCATTCTGGCATCCAAAGGATTAGCTAGTCTCACCAACCATTCAGGTATAGGTGCTGTGAACTGATTGTTAGACAAGATCAGAGTATTCATTTTCACCTCCGCAAATCTCACCATTCTTATACCATGAGAATCTGGAACAGGTATGTTGGCATTCCTGCAAGATGTTAGTGCATCATTTATAAATAAGTAGAAAAACCTTTCACAAGGAACGTATGTATTCCTTGTTTTGTCAACTTGTGCCTGAACCAAATTGATGTTATGCGAGGTGTATATAAAATAGTTATTAATTTTAGCAGGAAACACTATTAAATACGATACAATTTTACACAAGATATTTATTTACAAATGGGATATACCTAAACCTTGCTACAACACTATAGGCAGTGTACCTAATCGTAGAGTAGTATAGTTTTTAGTAAGTCCGGTTCGTTCCACAGGGAGCGGGCTTATTGCACACTATATTTTTAAACAACTATATTTGTACAAAATATATATAATTATTTATAATAATATATAAAAGGGGGTTTAACGTTTAATGACCGGTTTGTCGATTTATATTTTAAGCGAAGCGTATAGTAAATGACTATATTTAAATAACAATATAAAATAAATAACAATAACTGAAATGATAATAAATAAAAGTACGAGAAAAAATGAAATAAAATATATTATGCTTATTTAAACTTCCGTAACCATGATGGTTGACGTGTTGATTTTACTTTTATGCCCATGGGTTAATTGTCCTTTGTCCTGGATTATTTAATATGTCCGTCTGGTTTTTGTCCATAACAGTTCATCAGTCATAAATATAAAGTGCGAGTGTCCTCATCAAATTATTCTTATACCCGAAGTTAAATATTCCAACTAATTGGGGATTCGAATTGTAACAAGGTTTTAATACTTTGTTTAATGAATACACCAGGTTATCGACTGCGTGTAAACCAAGGTTTTACTACTATGTTAACAATTACACCAATTACCCTTGAATGTAATTTCACCCCTGTTTTAATTATTCTAGTGGCTATTAATCCATTCCCGTGTCCGGTTAAATGAACGATTATTCGTACATATAAATACCCCGCCCATCGTGTCCGATCGAGTGTATATGGTAATTTATAGGGACGCCCAATTGTAAATCTTTATATTAACATTAACAAACTATCATTTAGTTAAACAAATATAAAGCCCATTAATAGCCCATAGTCTAATTTCCACAAGTGTCGTTCTTTTGTCCAAACCCCAATTATGGTACAAAGCCCAATTACCCAATTTTAGTAATTAGCCCAACATCATGATTACTTCGTTTTAAATAAGCATAATAATAACTTAGTTACGAGACATTAATTTAAAAAGGAGAACATAACTTACATTGAGTATTTATCGCGTAGTGTTACACGGACAGAGCTCCGACTTTAAAAACCCGTAAAAATAACTTTTACATAACCCAAACTAATCTAATATAACACTAATCTATACTATATATACATATGTATATTTATTTATATTATACTAGGGAGTATTATTATTATTATTATTATATATTTTTACATGCAGAACTCGAGAGCTTTTATAGCCAGAACTGAAATTCACTGCTCCGCGAGTTGCGGCCATTTTGGCCTTCCAGCTCCGCAAGTCGCGGAGGTTCCAAAACCAGCCCACAAGTTCAAGATCCAAGGCTGCCGACGGTTTTTATTTAAATATATATAATATATAAATAATTTTTATAATTATTTATATATTATATTATATTTATATACATAGTAGACTCGTAATTTTTTTTCCGTTGCGTCGAGCGTTGAGAGTTGGTTCATGTACCGGTTCCGGATTTTCGAACGTCCTTGCGTACGCTGAGATATTTTGTACTTTGCGTTTCGTAACTTGTACTCTTGTCATTTTTAGACGTTCCTTATCAATAAATTGAACCTTTTTAATTGTATCTTGTACATTTGAGCTTTTTGGACCTTTGTGTCTTCAATTCGTTGTTTTCGCCTTTTGTCTTCGCACTTATTTAATATAAATGAATATTACATGAAAATGGAACAATTGCAACTGAAATCTTTACATATCGGAGGGATATTGATACTAAATATATGTTCATTTGGAGCACTATCAAATATCCCCACACTTGAACGTTGCTTGTCCTCAAGCAATACAGTCTTGAAATAAAACACACTAGAATCACTTCTTTATTCTTCACACTTTGTACATCAGTGATTTTGATACGGCGGTATAAACAATGATAGTAGCATTTGTGGTTTACAGTCCCACATGACTATGAAAATTTAGATCCGTTAGGAAATTGGATCTTTATAAAAACATTTGATCTTTTGAAAATTCATGCTAGATTTTACCCTAGACAGGTTTTCCGGAATAACCCTTCACCGGTGTTTGCAAAATATTTTTGTGGGTTGGTGGGTTTCAGATTTGAAAATTTTAGCTCAAAACTTATGGTTTTGTGTCACCCACTTGCTAACCTTGTATTAGGAAAGCAACACGTCCAGTTTACTTGTCCCGTATATTACCTTTCGGTAAACTACCGTCCGGTTGTAAAGGAAAGCGATGAACAAGCAACTGTTAAGGCAATGTCCCGTGACATGCTTTTGATTATGGTCTTTAACGTGTCGGATGCAATACTATCCTTTGTAGGAGCAATAGTAAAGATCACCCTATAGTTTTTCGGTCTTGGCAAAAGGTCCTGTCTCCGACCATGCTATGCAACCACCGTTCTTACGGTTGACACCCGATTTGGTTCAGGTGACCTAATGAATTCCAGGTGAATTTCTTAGGATTTTACGTTCAATGGTAATGAACGCATTGAAAATGGTTTTTCAGAAAACAAATCGGTTTGTATTTTTGATCAAAATATTTTCTCGTTCATGCTCGAGTTTAGATATCATCGAATTCCATGAGTTTGAATTCTCAATCTTTAAGGTCAATCTCTAGGATTGAGTATTATCAGTCTTAAAAGCTGATTTTTAATCTTTAAGGAGATTATCCTTTTCTGGGGATCTGATTCATTAGTCTTATCAAGCTAATTTGCACGGTGCCTCCCCATTGTACGAGATAAATCCTTCTCATGGTTAGGATAAATCTGACCACTTGGCGACCCTGTTTGATGCTGAGGTCCGTGGATTTCCTGCTGATTTTAGTGATGACTTTTCTAGATTTTTCGTCAACCTACAGCTGGTCTGGACGACAACTTCTTGACCTAAATCAAGAAGCGCGTGTCTTTTTCAGAAGACTTTACTTCCTTTTAATGATGGAATTGATTCATCGTGTAGATCCATCTTTTCTTTTCTTTCATCGGGTAAAACAGTTAATTTAGTCCAAAACAAAAGTACCTGCAATAACTTTACGGAAACATGTGATAGATAGTTTTTAATTGAATAACTTGGTACATTCTCCCCACACTTAGTTTCTTTCTTTGCCTTTTTATTCTCCTTTATTCTATTTTAAATGAATTCAATCGTTTTAGGGTGTTTCTCAATTTATGTCCTTTCCGAGGTAACGATAATTTCGGTATTAACACCTAGTTTTCATCGTTCATAAATATGTATAAACATGATTTTGAATTCATTTATTTGAAATTTTTTTTTTAAAATTTTCACAAAATTTGGCAAATAAACTAAGTGCAAATCCGAGAGAATTTATAACCCTTCCCCACACTTGAGATCATGCAATGCCCTCATTTGCATGAAATCAGACTCTAATTATAAATTCATGAGGGTGATTAGTGTAGAAAAATGATTGAAAATACCCAGTTTGTAATTACAAATCTCGTCGAATGATAGATGGCGCGCCTCATCGTTCATTCCTTCATGTTTTATCACACATATTTTTCTTCAAAAACGGTTGCTTTTCTGAACTGTTTGCTAATCTTTAAAAATACGTCTTTTGCCTTAATTTATTATGCATGTTTATTAACGAGTTATGCACTAACCCGAACCCCTAATTTAACGTAAAGTGGGGTTAAACTTCCCCACACTTAGCTGACGACATGTGAAGTCAGTAGAATAAGTTCCAAGAATTAAAATAGTGAGCCAGTTATTTACATCTCGAGTGGTATATAATATATCAACGGTTTTAAAGGTTAGAACCACCCAATCGCCACTAGTTAATTCTTTTTTAATTGTAGCTTTTAGTAAATGGATATGCCTCTTTTTTGGTTCTTGGTCAAATGGATCGATATACACCGTCATACTTATTTCTATAGGGTGGACAATTCCTAATATTTCCTTCCTTTTATTCTCGTGATCAAAGTTTTCACCTCTATTACCCGATTGGGTGAAATCCGAGGTGTCATTATCTATTACAGCTCGTAGTTCATCTTCAGTAGATGACTCGTCTATTGAGAATATTGGGTTGGAAGGTTGTTGAATAGTGAATTTCGGGATCGAAGTAAATTCTTCTTCATTAACGGTCCTTATCAGTCCCTCCATTTTGGTCTCGGGGGTAAAATTTTCAACGTTATCGTTTTCCCATGAGTACCAATTTGTCTCCCTTACTTCTTCTTCATCCATAGAGGCTAATGTGTCGATATGTGGTGAAATTGGTAAAACTGAATAAAAAGTATCATCAGGATAGTTGGTGATTTCGGAGCTCTCGAATTCATCAAAATTCGATGATATGAGATTTTCTTGCACACGACTCCTCAGATCAACAGGTGTGTAATCTGATAGAGTTTCAGCTTGCCTATTTACAAACTCTCTCATTTGTTCATTTTGAGCATCGAGTTCTTCGAGTTTGATTTTTATAATGTTTAAAGAATTTTCGGACACGTAATTTTCCTCGTCTTCTGGTTGTTGACTTTGGATATATTCTTGGGAATAATCCCAATTTGAATTGTGTTCTTCGTAATCGTTCCATTTAGGTTCCGTGGGTGCGTAATTTTCTATAGGAACGTAATAGTAACATTCCCATGTTGAGTGATAATCTCCACAGATTTCACAACCAGTTATTGTTTCGTCGTTCGCGATCCAAGATTGACCGAATGAATTGTTATCAACACTCGTTTGAGGGTATTGATTTAATTGATTTTGGAGTTCAAAAAGAGTTTCCAAGGCCCTGTTTTCAAAATTTTCTATTTTATTGCGATGGACAAATTTTTAGCTACAATGTGGTGCGTTCACTAATTATCCTATTAGTTATAAAAATAGAAAAACTTATATAAGTTGTCCAATTAATAGACTTTTCTGCTTTTGCCCACGTTTCGAATAGCCAAAAGATGTAGCAGGGAGCCAGGCACCTTTAAATCGGAAAAGCCACAACTCAGCCACTAACAAATCCAACTATTACTACGAAGCAGAAAAATGTCAACGTCCATTAATTTAACCGCTTAAATAATTTTTCTTTCCGTTTGAGATATTAGATAAGAAATAGAGAAAATTCTAAGTTCTAAAAACTAGAGCGTCGAGAAATAAGAAAGAAATAGATTGCATGTCGAAAAACGTCGAAAAATAAAAAGGTAGAAAAATAGCGCGTCGTAACTTAAAAGTCTAAAAATTATATCTAAAAAGTTGCGCCTAAAGGTCTAAAGGTAAATGCAATTTTATTCAGAAAACGTCAATTACTTAAAGGCACTAAAATCTATTTAAAACTAAAGCGAAAAACGGCGTCGCAAAATTCTAAAGCGCCTAAATTTTAATCTAAAGAAAAAGCACTTAAGGGATTTTACGGCAAAGCCTAAGAATCTATACATATAAAATAACTACGGAAAAACTAATTTTAAAACTAATTGCGAATGAAAAATATACAAAATATTACGATTACACTAAATAAAAGGATACAAATTACAAAAAGTGATAAAATTACTTATTTTTATATTTATTTTATAATAGTATTAATTTTTATATATAAATAAAACTAATTAAAATTAATTATTACTAATTAATTAAAATTAAAACTAAATATTAAATTAATTAAACTAATTAGGGTTTTAAAAATAATAATAATTAATATACTCCGTATTAAATGCGATTAGGGTTCCGTGGTCAGGTCTGCCAGGGCGGCTCCGCGAGTCGCGGTGATCCGTACCAGAAAACCTCCGCAAGTCGCGGAGATTGAAAAACGTGTTTTTTTTTTTTTTATATTATTTTTCTAAAAATATATAAAAATATATTTATACAAAAATAAATTAAAAATATAGCGTTTTGCCGAGTCCCCGGCAGCGGCGCCAAAAACTTGATGTTATGCGAGGTGTATATAAAATAGTTATTAATTTTAGCAGGAAACACTATTAAATACGATACAATTTTACACAAGATATTTATTTACAAATGGGATATACCTAAACCTTGCTACAACACTATAGGCAGTGTACCTAATCGTAGAGTAGTATAGTTTTTAGTAAGTCCGGTTCGTTCCACAGGGAGCGGGCTTATTGCACACTATATTTTTAAACAACTATATTTGTAAAAAATATATATAATTATATATAATAATATATAAAAGGGGGTTTACCGTTTAATGACCGGTTTGTCGATTTATATTGTAAGCGAAGCGTATAGTAAATGACTATATTTAAATAACAATATAAAATAAATAACAATAATTGAAATGATAATAAATAAAAGTACGAGAAAAAATGAAATAAAATATATTATGCTTATTTAAACTTCCGTAACCATGATGGTTGACGTGTTGATTTTAGTTTTATGCCCATGGGTTAATTGTCCTTTGTCCTGGATTATTTAATATGTCCGTCTGGTTTTTGTCCATAACAGTCCATCAGTCATAAATATAAAGTGCGAGTGTCCTCATCAAATTATTCTTATACCCGAAGTTAAATATTCCAACTAATTGGGGATTCGAATTGTAACAAGGTTTTAATACTTTATTTAATGAATACACCAGGTTATCGACTGCGTGTAAACCAAGGTTTTACTACTTTGTTAACAATTACACCAATTACCCTTGAATGTAATTTCACCCCTGTTTTAATTATTCTAGTGGCTATTAATCCATTCCCGTGTCCGGTTAAATGAACGATTATTCATACATATAAATACCCCGCCCATCGTGTCCGATCGAGTGTATATGGTAATTTATAGGGACGCCCAATTGTAAATCTTTATATTAACATTAACAAACTATCATTTAGTTAAACAAATATAAAGCCCATTAATAGCCCATAGTCTAATTTCCACAAGTGTCGTTCTTTTGTCCAAACCCCAATTATGGTACAAAGCCCAATTACCCAATTTTAGTAATTAGTCCAACATCATGATTACTTCGTTTTAAATAAGCATAATAATAACTTAGTTACGAGACATTAATTTAAAAAGGAGAACATAACTTACATTGAGTATTTATCGCGTAGTGTTACACGGACAGAGCTCCGACTTTAAAAACCCGTAAAAATAACTTTTACATAACCCAAACTAATCTAATATAACACTAATCTATACTATATATATATATGTATATTTATTTATATTATACTAGGGAGTATTATTATTATTATTATTATTATATATTTTTACATGTAGAACTCGAGAGCTTTTATAGCCAGAACTGAAATTCACTGCTCCGCGAGTTGCGGCCATTTTGGCCTTCCAGCTCCGCAAGTCGCGGAGGTTCCAAAACCAGCCCACAAGTTCAAGATCCAAGGCTGCCGACGGTTTTTATTTAAATATATATAATATATAAATAATTTTTATAATTATTTATATATTATATTATATTTATATACATAGTAGACTCGTAATTTTTTTTCCGTTGCGTCGAGCGTTGAGAGTTGGTTCATGTACCGGTTCCGGATTTTCGAACGTCCTTGCGTACGCTGAGATATTTTGTACTTTGCGTTTCGTAACTTGTACTCTTGTCATTTTTAGACGTTCCTTATCAATAAATTGAACCTTTTTAATTGTATCTTGTACTTTTGAGCTTTTTGGACCTTTGTGTCTTCAATTCGTTGTTTTCGCCTTTTGTCTTCGCACTTATTTAATATAAATGAATATTACATGAAAATGGAACAATTGCAACTGAAATCTTTACATATCGGAGGGATATTGATACTAAATATATGTTCATTTGGAGCACTATCACAAATCCCATAATAGCTTAGCATAGTCTGGATTCTTAACTCTGGTGAAAGAGTAGAACAGCCTCAGCATCGGGATCGTCATGCTGTCAGAACCTTTAGGTGTCATCAAAAGACACCTATTGATGATCGAGAAGATCACATACCACCTGTAGTGGAGATACTTATTCTAAAATTTAGCTGCAGTGACACTGGTATTGAAATGTCCCGTTCATATTGATTATAAACGTTCCATATTAATTGATTTCGTTGCGAGGTTTTGACCTCTATATGAGACGTTTTTCAAAGACTGCATTCATTTTTAAAACAACCATAACCTTTATTTTATCAATAAAGGTTTCAAAAGCATTACGTAGATTATCAAATAATGATAATCTAAAATATACTGTTTACACACGACCATTACATAATGGTTTACAATAGAAATATATTACATCGACATATGTTTCTTAAATGCAGTTTTTACACAATATCATACAAACATGGACTCCAAATCTTGTCATTATTTTTGTATGCAACAGCGGAAGCTCTTAGTATTCACCTGAGAATAAACATGCTTTAAACGTCAATAAAAATGTTGGTGAGTTATAGGTTTAACCTATATATATATATATATCAAATCGTAACAATAGACCACAAGATTTCATATTTCAATACACATCCCATACATAGAGATAAAAATCATTCATATGGTGAACACCTGGTAACCGACATTAACAAGATGCATATATAAGAGTATCCCCATCATTCCGGAACACCCTTCGGATATGATATAAATTTCGAAGTACTAAAGCCTCCGGTACTTTAGATGGGGTTTGTTAGGCCTAATAGATCTATCTTTAGGATTCACGTCAATTAGGGTGTTTGTTCCCTAATTCTTAGATTACCAGACTTAATAAAAAGGGGTATATTCGATTTCGATAATTCAACCATAGAATGTAGTTTCACGTACTTGTGTCTATTTTGTAAATCATTTATAAAACCTGCATATATTCTTATCCCAAAAATATTAGATTTTAAAAGTGGGACTATAACTCACTTTCACAGATTTTTACTTCGTCGGGAAGTAAGACTTGGCCACTGGTCAATTCACGAACCTATAAAAAATATGTACATATATATCAAAGTATGTTCAAAATATATTTACAACATTTTTAATACGTTTTAATGTTTTAAACTTATTAAGTCAGCTGTCCTCGTTAGTAACCTACAAATAGTTGTCCACAATTAGATGTACATAAATAAATCGATATATATTATCTTGAATCAATCCACGACCCAGTGTATACACATCTTAGGCTAGATCAAAAATCAAACTATATATTTTTTGGAATCAACCTCAACCCTGTATAGCTAACTCCGACATTACTGCATATAGAGTGTCTATGGTTGTTCCAAATAATATATATAGATGGGTCGATATGATATGTCAAAACATTTGCATACGTGTCTATGGTATCTCAAGATTACATAATATATTAGAATACAGGAATAATACAATATAAGTTAGCTAGGATATGATTTGTATAAAATTGTTAATATTTCCCGTAGCTACTAAAATCAAAAAATATCCAATCTTGTTTTACCCATAACTTCTTCATTTTAAATCCGTTTTGAGTGAATCAAATTGCTATGGTTTCATATTGAACTCTATTTTATGAATATAGATAGAAAAAGTACAGGTTTATAGTTGTAAATATAAGTTACAAGTCGTTTTTGTAAGAGGTAGTCATTTCAGTCGAAAGAACGACGTCTTGATGACCATTTTGAAAAACATACTTCCACTTTGAGTTTAACCATGATTTTTGGATATAGTTTCATGTTCATAAGAAAAATCATTTTCCTAGAAGAACAACTTTTAAATCAAAGTTTATCATAGTTTTTAGTTATCAAACCCAAAACAGCCCGCGGTGTTACTACAACGGCGTATATCCGGTTTTACGGTGTTTTTCGTGTTTTCCGGTTTTAAATCATTAAGTTAGCATATCATATAGATATATAACATGTGTTTAATTGATTTTAAAAGTCAAGTTAGAAGGATTAACTTTTGTTTGCGAACAAGTTTAGAATTAACTAAACTATGTTCTAGTGATTTCAAGTTTAAACCTTCGAATAAGATAGTTTTATATGTATGAATCGAATGATGTTATGAACATCATTACTACCTCAAGTTTTCTGGATAAAACTACTGGAAATGAGAAAAAATGGATCTAGCTTCAAAGGATCCTTGGATGGCTTAAAAGTTCTTGAAGCAGAATCATGACACGAACACAAGTTCAAGTAAGATTTCCACTCGAAATAAGATTGTTATAGTTATAGAAATTGAATAAAAGTTTGAATATGAGTATTACCTTGTATTAGAAAGATATCTTACTATAAATAAGAAAGATTTCTTGAGGTTGAATGATCACTCTACAAGATTGGAACTAAGCTAGCAAACTTGGAAGTATTCTTGATTTTATGAAACTAGAACTTGTAGAATTTATGAAGAACACTTAGAACTTGAAGATAGAACTTGAGAGAGATCAATTAAATGAAGAAAATTAAAGAATGAAAGTGTTTGTAGGTGTTTTTGGTCGTTGGTGTATGGATTAGATATAAAGGATATGTAATTTTGTTTTCATGTAAATAAGTCATGAATGATTACTCATATTTTTGTAATTTTATGAGATATTTCATGCTAGTTGCCAAATGATGGTTCCCACATGTGTTAGGTGACTCACATGGGCTGCTAAAAGCTTATCATTGGAGTGTATATACCAATAGTACATACATCTAAAAGCTGTGTATTGTACGAGTACGAATACGGGTGCATACGAGTAGAATTGTTGATGAAACTGAACGAGGATGTAATTGTAAGCATTTTTGTTAAGTAGAACTATTTTGATAAGTGTCTTGAAGTCTTTCAAAAGTGTATGAATACATATTAAAACACTACATGTATATACATTTTAACTGAGTCGTTAAGTCATCGTTAGTCGTTACATGTAAGTGTTGTTTTGAAACCTTTAGGTTAACGATCTTGTTAAATGTTGTTAACCCAATGTTTATAATATCAAATGAGATTTTAAATTATTATATTATCATGATATTATGATGTACGAATATCTCTTAATATGATATATATATATTAAATGTCGTTACAACGATAATCGTTACATATATGTCTCGTTTCAAAATCATTAAGTTAGTAGTCTTGTTTTTACATATGTAGTTCATTGTTAATATACTTAATGATATGTTTACTTATCATAATATCATATTAACTATATATATAACCATATATATGTCATCATATAGTTTTTACAAGTTTTAACGTTCGTGAATCACCGGTCAACTTGGGTGGTCAATTGTCTATATGAAACCTATTTCAATTAATCAAGTCTTAACAAGTTTGATTGCTTAACATGTTGGAAACACTTAATCATAACAATTTCATTTAATATATATATAAACAAGGAAAAGTTCGGGTCACTACAGTACCTACCCGTTAAATAAATTTCGTCCCGAAATTTTAAGCAGTTGGAGGTGTTGACGTATCTTCTGGAAATAAATGTGGGTATTTCTTCTTCATCTGATCTTCTCATTCGTAGGTGAACTTGGGTCCTCTACGAGCATTCCATCGAACCTTAACAATTGGTATCATGTTTTGCTTAAGTCTTTTAACCTCACGATCCATTATTTCGACGGGTTCTTCGATGAATTGAAGTTTTTCGTTGATTTGGATTTCATCTAACGGAATAGTGAGATCTTCTTTAGCAAAACATTTCTTCAAATTCGAGACGTGGAAAGTGTTATGTACAGCCGCGAGTTGTTGAGGTAACTCAAGTCGGTAAGCTACTGGTCCGACACGATCAATAATCTTGAATGGTCCAATATACCTTGGATTTAATTTCCCTCGTTTACCAAATCGAACAACGCCTTTCCAAGGTGCAACTTTAAGTATGACCATCTCTCCAATTTTAAATTCTATATCTTTTCTTTTAATGTCAGCGTAGCTCTTTTGTCGACTTTGGGCGGTTTTCAACCGTTGTTGAATTTGGATGATCTTCTCGGTAGTTTCTTGTATTATCTCTGGACCCATAAACTGTCTATCCCCCACTTCACTCCAACAAATCGGAGAATTGCACTTTCTACCATAAAGTGCTTCAAACGGCGCCATCTCAATGCTTGAATGGTAGCTGTTGTTGTAGGAAAATTCTGCTAACGGTAGATGTCGATCCCAACTGTTTCCGAAATCAATAACACATGCCCGTAACATGTCTTCAAGCGTTTGTATCGTCCTTTCACTCTGCCTATCAGTTTGTGGATGATAGGCAGTACTCATGACTAAACGAGTTCCTAATGCTTGCTGTAATGTCTGCCAGAATCTTGAAATAAATCTGCCATCCCTATCAGAGATAATAGAGATTGGTATTCCATGTCTGGAGACGACTTCCTTCAAATACAGTCGTGCTAACTTCTCCATCTTGTCATCTTCTCTTATTGGCAGGAAGTGTGCTGATTTGGTGAGACGATCAACTATTACCCAAATAGTATCAAAACCACTTGCAGTCCTTGGCAATTTAGTGATGAAATCCATGGTAATGTTTTCCCATTTCCATTCCGGGATTTCAGGTTGTTGAAGTAGACCTGATGGTTTCTGATGCTCAGCTTTGACCTTAGAACACGTCAAACATTCTCCTACGTATTTAGCAACATCGGCTTTCATACCTGGCCACCAAAAATGTTTCTTGAGATCCTTGTACATCTTCCCCGTTCCAGGATGTATTATCTGGTTTTATGAGCTTCTCTAAGTACCATTTCTCTCATATCTCCAAATTTTGGTACCCAAATCCTTTCAGCCCTATACCGGGTTCCGTCTTCCCGAATATTAAGATGCTTCTCTGATCCTTTGGGTATTTTATCCTTTAAATTTTCCACTTTTAAAACTCCTTGTTGCGCCTCCTTTATTTGAGTAGTAAGGTTATTGTGAATCATTATATTCATAGATTTTACTCGAATGGGTTCTCTGTCCTTCCTACTCAAGGCGTCGGCTACCACATTTGCCTTCCCCGGGTGGTAACGAATCTCAAAGTCGTAATCATTCAACAATTCAATCCACATACGCTGCCTCATATTCAGTTGTTTCTGATTAAATATGTGTTGAAGACTTTTGTGGTCGGTATATATAATACTTTTGACCCCATATAAGTAGTGCCTCCAAGTCTTTAATGCAAAAACAACCGCGCCTAATTCCAAATCATGCGTCGTATAATTTTGTTCGTGAATCTTCAATTGTCTAGACGCATAAGCAATTACTTTTGTTCATTGCATTAATACACAACTGAGACCTTGCTTTGATGCATCACAATAAATCACAAAATCATCATTCCCTGCAGGCAATGACAATATAGGTGCCGTAGTTAGCTTTTTCTTCAATAACTGAAACGCTTTCTCTTGTTCATCCTTCCATTCAAATTTCTTCCCTTTATGCGTTAATGCAGTCAAGGGTTTTGCTATTCTGGAAAAGTCTTGGATGAACCTTCTGTAGTAACCAGCTAGTCCTAAAAACTGGCGTATGTGTTTCGGAGTTTTCGGGGTTTCCCACTTTTCAACGGTTTCTATCTTTGCCGGATCCACCTTAATACCTTCTTTGTTCACTATGTGACCAAGGAATTGAACTTCTTCCAACTAAAATGCACACTTTGAAAACTTAGCGTACAATTCTTCCTTTCTCAATACTTCTAACACCTTTCTCAAATGTTCACCGTGTTCTTGGTCATTCTTTGAGTAAATAAGTATGTCATCAATGAAAACAATGACAAACTTGCCAAGGTATGGTCCACACACTCGGTTCATAAGGTCCATGAACACAGCTGGTGCATTAGTTAAACCAAACGGCATGACCATAAACTCGTAATGACGGTAACGTGTTCTGAAAGCAGTCTTTGGAATATCATCTTCTTTCACCCGCATTTGATGATACCCGGAACGTAAGTCAATCTTTGAATAAACAGACGAGCCTTGTAGTTGATCAAATTAGTCATCGATTCTCGGTAGTGGATAGCGGTTCTTGGTGGTAAGTTTGTTCAACTCTCGGTAGTCGATACACAACCTGAATGTACCATCTTTCTTCTTGACAAACAAAACAGGAGCTCCCCACGGTGATGTGCTTGGTCGAATGAAACCACGCTCTAAAAGTTCTTGTAATTGGCTTTGTAGTTCTTTCATCTCGCTGGGTGCGAGTCTGTAAGGAGCACGAGCTATTGATGCAGCTCCTGGTACAAGATCTATTTGAAATTCAACGGATCAATGTGGGGGTAATCCCGGTAATTCTTTCGGAAATACATCGGGAAATTCTTTTGAGACGGGAACATCATTGATGCTTTTTTCTTCAGTTTGTACTTTCTCGACGTGTGCTAGAACAGCATAGCAACCTTTTCTTATTAGTTTTTGTGCCTTCAAATTACTAATAAGATGTAGCTTCGTGTTGCCCTGTTCTCCGTACACCATTAAGGGTTTTCCTTTTTCTCATATAATGCGAATTGCATTTTTGTAACAAACGATCTCTGCTTTCACTTCTTTCAACCAATCCATACCAATTATCACATCAAAACTCCCTAACTCTACTGGTATCAAGTCAATCTTAAATGTTTCGCTAACCAGTTTAATTTCTCGATTTCGACATATATTATCTTCTGAAATTAATTTACCATTTGCTAATTCGAGTAAAAATTTACTATCCAAAGGAGTCAATGGACAACTTAATTTAGCACAAAAATCTCTACTCATATAGCTTCTATCCGCACCCGAATCAAATAAAACGTAAGCAGATTTATTGTCAATAAGAAACATACCCGTAACAAGCTCCGGGTCTTCCTGTGCCTCTGCCGCATTAATATTGAAAACTATTCCGCGTCCTTGTCCATTCATATTCTCCTGGTTCGGGCAATTTCTAATAATGTGGCCCGGTTTTCCACATTTATAACAAACTACATTGGCATAACTTGCTCCGACACTACTTGCTCTGCCATTGCTCGTTCCGACACCATTTGTTCCTTTCGTTCTGTTAACCCCTGGTCCGTAGACCTCACACTTCGCTGCGCTATGACCATTTCTTTTACACTTGTTGCAAAATTTGGTGCAGAACCCCGAGTGATACTTTTCACACCTTTGGCATAGCTGCTTCTGATTGTTGTTGTTGCGGCGGTTGTTATTGTTGTTGGGATGATTGTTGTAGTTGTTGTTGTTGTTGTTGTTGTTTTGCCGTTTGTTGTAGTTGCGATTGATGTTGCGATTGTTGGGATAGTTGTTGTTGTTTTGGTTACTCTTATCACCGTTTTCCTCCCACTTTCTTTTAACTAGCTTCACGTTGGCCTCTTCGGCCGCCTGTTCTTTAATTCTTCCCTCAATCTGGTTCACTAGTTTTTGAGCCATTCTACATGCCTTTTGTATGGAGGCAGGCTCGTGTGAACTTATATCTTCTTGGATTCTCTCCAGTAACCCTTTCACAAATGCGTCGATCTTCTCTTCCTCATCTTCGAACGCTCTCGGACACAATAGGCACAATTCTGTGAATCATCTTTAGTACGAAGTAATATCGAATCCCTGTGTTCGTAACCCTCTAAGTTCTGACTTGAGCTTATTGACCTCGGTTCTGGGACGGTACTTCTCATTCATCAAGTGCTTGAATGTTGACCATGGTAGCGCGTAAGCAGCATCTTGTCCCACTTGCTCTAGATAGGTATTCCACCATGTTAACGCACTACCTGTGAAGGTATGCGTAGCGTACTTCACTTTGTCTCCTTCAGCACACTTACTTATGGCAAACACCGATTCAACTTTCTCGGTCCACCGTTTCAATCCGATTGGTCCTTCGGTCCCATCAAATTCTGAAGGTTTGCAGGTAGTGAATTCCTTGTAGGAGCATCCTACACGATTTCTTGCGCCATTAGCTGTATTGCTAGATTCAGAGTTATTGTTGGTATGTAGCGCGGCCTGTACTGCGGCTATGTTTGAAGCAAAAAAGGCACGAAATTCCTCTTCGCTCATATTCAAGGTGTGTCGAGTAGTCGGTGCCATTTCCTTCAAAATAGTCAAATGAAACAATTTAATCATACAGAATATTAAGAGTAGTCAATAGTATCTCGTAGCATAATATGAACTCATTTATAAAAGCTTTTTCTTCATATTAGCGTTTTATAAATTTAAATTCGGGTACTACCTACCCGTTAAGTTCATACTTAGTAGCTAATATACAATTCAACTACTTCAATTCCATATGAAAAACTGATTATAATAATATATCACATACAAATATTCTTCAAACTTACAACTTCGCTATATTACATATAACATGAAATATAGTACACAATGATACAGGACAATTTTGAAGATAAATCTAGTTAATACGCAAGTTGTTTAGCAAAGGAAATAAAGACACGTAATTCATAAGTCCAGAAACAAGTCATGCATTCTGGTTTTACTAAGACGACTTCCCATCCTTGGTCTTGTGGAAAATAACCGTTATGACCATTAGCTAGGCAGCATGTTGTAATGTCGTCAAAAGGACGAGGGTTTCGTAATGACCAACAGTCTCGTAATAACCTAAAAACCTCATTTCTTACCCCAATTACCGACTCCGTCACTTTTGGGAACATTTTGTTTAATATTTGTAGCCCGATGTTCTTGTTCTCACTTTGGTGAGAAGCGAACATTACTACCCGTAAGCATAACATGCTTCTTTATGTTGCATGTTAGCCGCTTTTTCTAAATCACGAAGTCCTATATTCGGATATACTGAGTCAAAATAATTTCTTAACCCATTGCGTAAAATAGCATTTGGGTTCCCCGCAATATATGCGTCAAAGTAAACACATCGTAACTTATGGATTTCCCAATGTGATATCCCCCATCTTTCGAACGAAAACCTTTTATAAACCAAGGCATTCTTGGAACGTTCTTCGAATGTCTTACAAACTGATCTCGCCTTAAATAGTTGTGCCGAGGAATTCTGACGGACTCTAGACAAGATTTCATCAATCATGTCTCCGGGTAGGTCTCTTAAAATATTGGGTTGTCTATCCATTTTGTGTTTTTATACTGTAAAATAGACAAGAGTTAGATTCATAAAAAAATACTTATTAATACAAACAATTTTTACATATATCATAAAGCATAAGCACACTATATTACATATATTACACCACACGAATACAACTATCTTATTCCGACTCGCTCATTTCTTCTTCTTCGCGTTTGGTTCGTTTTGCCAAGTTTCTAGCGATATATGATGTTCCCCTAATACGAGCCGTCGTTTTCCACATTGGTTTAGAAAAACCTGGTGGTTTAGAGGTTTCTGGGTTTTTGTCACAACTTAAGAAATATGGGTGTTGACGATACATATAAAGTTCATCGGGTTTGGAATCAAATTTCTCTATTTTTATGCCCTTTCCCTTATTGTTCTCGTTTGCCTTATTAAATTGTGTTGGGGTAATTTCTATAACATCATCGGAATCCTTGTCGGGATCCGATTCATCGGAGAATTGGTAATCCTCCCAATACTTTGCTTCCTTGGCGGAAACACCATTGACCATAATTAACTTTGGTCGGTTAGTTGAGGATTTTCTTCTACTTAACCGTTTTATTATTTCCCCCACTGGTTCTATTTCTTCTTCCGGTTCTGATTCTTCTTCCGGTTCCGATTCTTCTTCCGGTTCCTCTTCGGGAACTTGTGAATCAGTCCACGAATCATTCCAATTTACATTTGACTCTTCATTATTATTAGGTGAGTCAATGGGACTTGTTCTAGAGGTAGACATCTATCACATAATATCAAACAAATTAAGAGATTAATATATCACATAATATTCACATGTTAAAAATATATAGTTTCTAACAAAATTTGTTAAGCAATCATTTTTAAAGAAAATACGGTCGAAGTCCAGACTCACTAATGCATCCTAACAAACTCGATAAGACACACTAATGCAAATTTTCTGGTTCTCTAAGACCAACGCTCGGATACCAACTAAAATGTCCCGTTCATATTGATTATAAACGTTCCATATTAATTGATTTTGTTGCGAGGTTTTGACCTCTATATGAGACGTTTTTCAAAGACTGCATTCATTTTTAAAACAGCCATAACCTTTATTTTATCAATAAAGATTTCAAAAGCATTACGTATATTATCAAATAATGATAATCTAAAATATACTGTTTACACACGACCATTACATAATAGTTTACAATAGAAATATATTACATCGACATATGTTTCTTAAATGCAGTTTTTACACAATATCATACAAACATGGACTCCAAATCTTGTCCTTATTTTAGTATGCAACAGCGGAAGCTCTTAGTATTCACCTGAGAATAAACATGCTTTAAACGTCAACAAAAATGTTGGTGAGTTATAGGTTTAACCTATATATATATATATATATATATCAAATCGTAACAATAGACCACAAGATTTCATATTTCAATACACATCCCATACATAGAGATAAAAATCATTCATATGGTGAACACCTGGTAACCGACATTAACAAGATGCATATATAAGAATATCCCCATCATTCCAGGGCACCCTTCGGATATGATATAAATTTTGAAGTAATAAAGCATCCGGTACTTTGGATGGGGTTTGTTAGGCCCAATAGATCTATCTTTAGGATTCGTGTCAATTAGGGTGTCTGTTCCCTAATTCTTAGATTACCAGACTTAATAAAAAGGGGCATATTCGATTTCGATAATTCAACCATAGAATGTACTTTCACGTACTTGTGTCTATTTTGTAAATCATTTATAAAACCTGCATGTATTCTCATTCCAAAAATATTACATTTTAAAAGTGGGACTATAACTCACTTTCACAGATTTTTACTTCGTCGAAAAGTAAGACTTGGCCATTGGTCGATTCATGAACCTATAACAAATATGTACATATATATCAAAGTATGTTCAAAATATATTTACAACATTTTTAATACGTTTTAATGTTTTAAGTTTATTAAGTCAGCTGTCCTCGTTAGTAACCTACAACTAGTTATCCACAATTAGATGTACAGAAATAAATTGATATATATTATCTTGAATCAATCCACGACCCAGTGTATACACGTCTCAGGCTAGATCACAACTCAAACTATATATATTTTTAGAATCAACCTCAACCCTGTATAGCTAACTTTGACATTACTGCATATAGAGTGTCTATGGTTGTTCCAAATAATATATATAGATGGGTCGATATGATATGTCAAAATATTTGCATACGTGTCTATGGTATTCCAAGATTACATAATATATTAGAATACATGAATAATACAATATAAGTTAGCTAGGATATGATTTGTATAGAATTGTTAATATTTCCCGTAGCTACTAAAATCAAAAAATATCCAATCTTGTTTTACCCATAACTTCTTCATTTTAAATCCGTTTTGAGTGAATCAAATTGCTGTGGTTTCATATTGAACTCTATTTTATGAATCTAAACTGAAAAAGTATAGGTTTATAGTCGGAAATATAAGTTACAAGTTGTTTTTGTAAGAGGTAGTCATTTCAGTCGAAAGAACGACGTCTTGATGACCATTTTGAAAAACATACTTCCACTTTGAGTTTAACCATGATTTTTGGATATATTTTCATGTTCATAAGAAAAATCATTTTCCCAGAAGAACAACTTTTAAATCAAAGTTTATCATAGTTTTTAATTATCAATCCCAAAACAGCCCGCGGTGTTACTACAACGGCGTACATCCGGTTTTACGGTGTTTTTCGTGTTTTCCGGTTTTAAATCATTAAGTTAGCATATCATATAGATATAGAACATGTGTTTAGTTGATTTTAAAAGTCAAGTTAGAAGGATTAACTTTTGTTCTAGTGATTTCAAGTTTAAACCTTCGAATAAGATAGTTTTATATGTATGAATCGAATGATGTTATGAACATCATTACTACCTCAAGTTTTCTGGATAAAAATACTGGAAATGAGAAAAAATGGATCTAGCTTCAAAGGATCCTTGGATGGCTTGAAAGTTCTTGAAGCAGAATCATGACACGAACACAGGTTCAAGTAAGATTTCCACTCGAAATAAGATTGTTATAGTTATAGAAATTGAATCAAAGTTTGAATATGAGTATTACCTTGTATTAGAAAGATATCTTACTGTAAATAAGAAGGATTTCTTGAGGTTGGATGATCACTCTACAAGATTGGAAGTAAGCTAGCAAACTTGGAAGTATTCTTGATTTTATGAAACTAGAACTTGTAGAATTTATGAAGAACACTTAGAACTTAAAGATAGAATTTGAGAGAAACCAATTAGATGAAGAAAATTGAAGAATGAAAGTGTTTGTAGGTGTTTTTGGTCATTGGTGTATGGATTAGATATAAAGGATATGTAATTTTGTTTTCATGTAAATAAGTCATGAATGATTACTCATATTTTTGTAATTTTATGCGATATTTCATGCTAGTTGCCAAATGATGGTTCCCACATGTGTTAGGTGACTCACATGGGCTAGTAAGAGCTAATCATTGGAGTGTATATACTAATAGTACATACATCTAAAAGCTGTGTATTGTACGAGTACGAATATGGGTGCATACGAGTAGAATTGTTGATGAAACTGAACGAGGATGTAATTGTAAGCATTTTTGTTAAGTAGAAGTATTTTGATAAGTGTATTGAAGTCTTTCAAAAGTGTATGAATACATATTAAAACACTACATGTATATACATTTTAACTGAGTCGTTAAGTCATCGTTAGTCGTTACATGTAAGTGTTGTTTTGAAACCTTTAGGTTAACGATCTTGTTAAATGTTGTTAACCCAATATTTATAATATCAAATGAGATTTTAAATTATTATATTATCATGATATTATGATGTACTAATATCTCTTAATATGATATATATACATTAAATGTCGTTACAACGATAATCGTTACATATATGTCTCGTTTCAAAATCATTAAGTTAGTAGTCTTGTTTTTATATATGTAGTTCATTGTTAATATACTTAATGATATGTTTACTTATCATAATATCATGTTAACTATATATATAACCATATATATGTCATCATATAGTTTTTACAAGTTTTAACGTTCGTGAATCACCGGTCAACTTGGGTGGTCAATTGTCTATATGAAACTTATTTCAATTAATCAAGTCTTAACAAGTTTGATTGCTTAACATGTTGGAAACACTTAATCATAACAATTTCATTTAATATATATATAAACATGGAAAAGTTAGGGTCACTACAGGTATCCCCATTATAACCTAAGTTAAAAACAGAGTTCAGCATGGCAACATTGAAGGGTAATGCAGGAGCATTATTAACAACTGAAAGTTGAAGTATCCTCCTGAAATCAAATTTAGTGATCATCCTCATTCCATTAACACCTCTCAGTTCAAATTCAAACTGAGCAGGTTCCCCTTGAGGGTTAGCAGCAGGTGGAAGTGTGGCCTCAACAAATCAAAGAGTTATATTCAGAAGCCGTAGATCTTGCTTATGTACACTAACAGAAAGTCTCAAAGAGCCTCAAAGCTAATGCCTTTCTAGTATGGCCAACCAGTAGTTGTCGGGAATGTTAGTCTCAAAATTGATGAAGTAATTGTTAAGAATAAAAGAATAAAAGACCACATGTTAAGAATAATCACATTTCTTCATTCTTATTTCCTTTGAAATCTTTTTTATTTTCCAATTTTATAAATTTTTATGTATTTTATAATTTATAAAAATCTTTTATTCCAAATATTTATAAGTGTCTGACAACCATGAAATCCATGTTAAAGAATTTAAGATTCAAACACATCAAGTATTATAATGCAAGATATGTATTAATCATGATTAAACAAACAAAGCAACCAAAATGCTAACAACACTTAGTTATTTTTCACAACTTTAAGCAGATTCTGTAACTTTTAAAGCTCCTCAGATTCGGTTACCAAATTTACTTTTCCCTTTACATTCATGAACTAGATTAGCATGCAAGTTTATTCAATTTCAAATCATAAGTATAATGTTTGAAATCTAACCAAAAGTTACTAGATTAGGTATCAAGTTAACATGGTAGATTCGGTAACATCAAAATTTCACATATAATACTCTAATCATGCATCTCTAGTCATATTATCATTAAGTTCATAATCAAAATCACTTTTAAACACAGAAAAACTAGATAAGCATTTAACAGTTAGAACAGATTTGGTTACTCTTGCTTGAAATGATTCGGTATGTACAGAATCCATGTAAATAGAACTATCTTAAGATATCATCATCAAAGCACACAAATCTGATTTGGTTTAAAGATTTAAACACATATTATCAATTTCAATTTTTCGAAGATTTAATCATCTGCTTATCTTAATCATGAAAACAGTGATCTATTCTGATTTAGAAACATATATTCAACTCAGATCTATGTAATTTAACCAACAAACTTGATTAAAAAGAGGATTTACCAAAGATTTGAATGAAAATAGTCTCGAATTCGGTAGATCAGATTCGATTTGCCTTGAAATATGAAAAGTAAAGAATTTTGACTTTGACTATTATATTAATACACCGAATCTAGGTCAAACTTGGGCCTAACCGAATTGATACCAAATGGGCCTTAAGAAACCGAATGTAAGTCCATTAAGTGTATTGATAGTGCTCCAAATGAACATATATTTAGGCACAATATTCTTCCAATATGTAAAGTTTTCAGTTGCAATTGTTCTATTTTCATGTAATAATCGTTTATATTAAATAAGTGCGAATACAAAAGAAGAAAACGACGTTTAGAAGACGCAAATGACCAAAAAGCTAAAACGTACAAGTTACAATTCAAGTGGTTCAATTTATTGATGAGAAACGTCTAAAAATTACAAGAGTACAAGTCGCGAAACGCAAAGTACACGATATCTAAGCGTACGAAAGGACGTTTGAAAATCCGGAACCGAGACATGAACTGAGCATCAACGTGCGAGTCAATAGAGCTAAAAGTACAAGTCAACTATGCACAAGAATATAATATAATATATAAATAATTATATAAATTATATATATTTATTAATTATGTCGACAAGCAAATGGCCAAAAAGTGGTGAGCTGGAATCCGAAGCTCCGCACTCGCGGAGCTGTAAGGCACAAAAGTACCGCACTCGCAGAGCAGCAAAGTCAGAAATCTCCTATAAAAGGCACGAAGTCTACCGAATACATGGCACCCCATATCAATTCAATCTCTCTATTTCTATAATATATATTTATAATATATATTAGTTTAGTTTTATATTAGTTAGTTTGGGTAATGTAAAAGTTATTTTACGGGTTTTAAAGTCGGAACTCTGTCCGTGTAACGCTACGTAATTAATAATCATTGTATGTTAAATTCTACTTTTTCAATTATGTATCGTACTTAAGTTATTATGCTTATTTGAGCCGAAGTAATCATGATGTTGGGTTAAATATTAAGACGGGGTTATTGGGCTTTGGACCATAATTGGGGTTTGAATAAAAGAACGACACTTGTGGAAATTGGACTATGGGCTATTAATGGGCTTTATATTTAATTAACTACATGATATCTTGTTAATTTAATATAAAGGTTATAATTTGACGTATCTATAAATAACCACACACACTTAATCGGGTACGGTGGGTGGGATATCTATAAATACCAATAATTATTCATTTGGCCAGACACGGGAATGGATTAATAGTTAATGGACTCGTTGAAACAGGGGTGAATTACATTCAAGGGTAATTGGTGTAATTGTTAACAAAGTATTGAAACCTTGGATTACACGCAGTCGATAACCTGGTGTATTCATTAAACAAAGTATTAAGACCTTGTTACAGTTCGAATCTCCAATTAGTTGGAATATTTGACTTCGGGTATAAGGTTAATTTGACGAAGACTCTCGCACTTTATAATTATGACCGATGGACTATTATGGACAAAACTAGATGGACATATCGAATAATTCAGGATAAAGGAAAATTAACCCATGGTAATAACTTAAAATCAACACGTAGAACATCATGATTTCGGAAGTTTAAATAAGCATAATTCCTTTATTTTATATCTCATCGCACTTTTAATTATAGTACTTTTAATTATCGCAATTTTATTTACCGTCATTTTATTTATCACACTTTAATTATCGTCATTTACTTTACGCTTTACATTAAGTTATATTTATTTTTAATATTTTGCATTAGGTTTTAATTGTGACTTAAGTTTTAAAATCGACAAACCGGTCATTAAACGGTAAAACCCCCTTTTTAAATAATATTACTATATATAATTATATATATTTTATATAAATATAGTTGCTAAAATATAGTGTAAAATAAGCTGTCTGCCCGTGGAACGAACCGGACTTACTAAAAATATACTACTCTATGATTAGGTACACTGCCTATTGTGTTGTAGCAAGGTTTAGGTATATCCCATCTGTAAATAAATAATTAAAACTTGTGTAACTTGTATTATATTTCGTCGTATTTCGTAATAAAAATAATAATATTTCGTATACACCGCTACACACATCAAGTTCTTGGCGCCGCTGTCGAGGACGCTAAAACGCTATATTTTTAATTTTTATTAATAATATAATTATATAAAAAAAATTATATTTCTAAGATTTGTCTATAAAAAGTATTTTTATTTTTTTTAAAAAGACATAAGTTTATTTTTATTTTATATATATATATATATATATATATATATATATATATATATATATATATATATATATATATATATATATATATATATATATATATATATATATATATATATATATATATATATATATATATTCTATCATATATTTAAGTCGGAAAAAAACGTGTTTGAGCCTGCAACCAAATCTGAAACTGCATATCTCCGCGATCTCGGAGCACCACTCACAGAAACCCTCGCAATCGCGGAGGTTGTCTGACAGGTCAACCCCATCATTAAATGCGAAATTAGGGTAAAAATTTATTTATTATTTATTATTTAGGGTTTAATTATTATATAGTTTTAATATAATTTGTATTTTTAGTTTTAATTATTATTGTTTACATATTTATATTAATCCTTTTTTATAAATATTATAAAAATAATATTTTTATAAAATTTGTATTTTTATCATTTTAGTTATAATTTATATTTTTATCGTTTATATCGTAATATTTGTCGTTCGTAATTAGTTTTAAGTTAGTTTTTGCCGTAGTTATTTTTATATTTCTAGATTTTTAGGATTTACCTTAAAATCCCTTAAGTACTTTTCTTTAGATTAAGATTTAGGTGCTTTAGAATTTTGCGACGCCGTTTTTAATAGATTTTAGTGCCTATTTAAGTAACAGCCATTTTGGATTTAGAATTCCTTTAAGCTTTAATACCTTTAGACGTAAGTTTTAATATTTAGTTTTTTGACATTTGTTTTTCGACCTCTTGTTTTTCGACGCGTTTCTTTTTATTTTTCATTTCTACGCTCTTGTTTTTAGGACATAGAATTTTCAAAGTTTTCGTTAAATTTCGACGAAAAAATTATTGTAAGCGATTAAATCAATAGACAACCAAAATTTTCTACTTCGTAGTAATAGTTGAATTTGTTAGTGGCTGAGTTGTGGATTTTCCAACTTAAAGGATCCTGGCTCCCTGCTGCATCTTTTGGCTATTCGAAACGTGGGCAAAAGCAGAAAAGTCTATTAATTTGATAACTTATATAATTTTTGGTTTTATAACTAATAGGATAATTAGTGAATGCACCACATTGTAGCTAAAATTTGGCCATCGCAATAAAATAGAAAATTTTGAAAACAAGGCTATGGAAACTCTTTTTTAAATCCAAAATCAATTAAATCAATACTCTCAAACGAGTGTTGATGAAAATTCGTTCGGTCAACCTTGGATCACGAATGACAAAACAATAACTGGTTGTGAAATCTGTGGAGATTATCACTCAACATGGGAATGTTATTATTACGTTCCTATAGAAAATTATGCACCCATGAAACCTGAATGGAATGATTATGAGGAATACAATTCAAATTGAGATTATTCCCAAGAATATATCCAAACTCAACAACCAGAGGACGAGGAAAATTATGTGTCTGAAATTTTTTTAGATTATATGAAAATAAAACTCGAAGAATTTGATTCTCAAAATGAACAAATGAGAGAGTTTGCAAATAGGCAAGCTGAAACTCCATCAGACTACACACCTGTTGATCTGAGGAGTATTGTGCAAGAAAATCTCATATCATCGAATTTTGATTAATTCGAGAGCTCCAAAATCACCAATTATCATGATGATACTTTTTATTCAGTCCTACCAATTTCACAACATATCGACACATTAGCCTCTACCGACGAAATCATCGATCCATCAATAGATGAAGAAGAAGTAAGGGTGACAAATTGGTACTTGTAGTGACCCGAACTTTTCCATGTTTATATATATTAATTGAGATTGATGTTTACATGATTAAATGTTTCCAACATGTTAAGCAATCAAACTTGTTAAGACTTGATTAATTGAAATAGGTTTCATATAGACAATTGACCACCCAAGTTGACCGGTGATTCACGAACGTTAAAACTTGTAAAAAAATATATGATGACATATATATGGTTATATATATAGTTAACATGATATTATGATAAGTAAACATATCATTAATTATATTAACAATGAACTACATATGTAAAAACAAGACTACTAACTTAATGATTTTGAAACGAGACATATATGTAACGTTTATCGTTGTAACGACATTTAATGTATATATATCATATTAAGAGATATTCGTACATCATAATATCATGATAATATAATAATTTAAAATCTCTTTTGATATTATAAACATTGGGTTAACAACATTTAACAAGATCGTTAACCTAAAGGTTTCAAAACAACACTTACATGCAACGACTAACGATGACTTAACGACTCAGTTAAAATGTATATACATGTAGTGTTTTAATATGTATTTATACACTTTTGAAAGACTTCAATACACTTATCAAAATACTTCTACTTAACAAAAATGCTTACAATTACATTCTCGTTCAGTTTCATCAACAATTCTACTCGTATGCACCCGTATTCGTACTCGTACAATACACAGCTTTTAGATGTATGTACTATTGGTATATACACTCCAATGATCAGCTCTTAGCAGCCCATGTGAGTCACCTAACACATGTGGGAACCATCATTTGGCAACTAGCATGAAATATCTCATAAGATTACAAAAATATGAGTAATCATTCATGACTTATTTACATGAAAACAAAATTACATATCCTTTATATCTAATCCATACACCAACGACCAAAAACACCTACAAACACTTTCATTCTTCAATTTTCTTCATCTAATTGAACTCTCTCAAGTTCTATCTTCAAGTTCTAAGTGTTCTTCATAAATTCCAAAAGTTCTAGTTTCATAAAATCAAGAATACTTTCAAGTTTGCTAGCTCACTTCCAATCTTGTAAGGTGATCATCCAACCTCAAGAAATCTTTGTTTCTTACAGTAGGTTATCATTCTAATACAAGGTAATAATCATATTCAAACTTTGGTTCAATTTCTATAACTATAACAATCTTATTTCAAGTGATGATCTTACTTGAACTTGTTTTCGTGTCATGATTTTGCTTCAAGAACTTTGAGCCATCCAAGGATCCATTGAAGCTAGATCCATTTTTCTCTTTTCCAGTAGGTTCATCCAAGGAACTTAAGGTAGTAATGATGTTCATAACATCATTCGATTCATACATATAAAGCTATCTTATTCGAAGGTTTAAACTTGTAATCACTAGAACATAGTTTAGTTAATTCTAAACTTGTTCGCAAACAAAAGTTAATCCTTCTAACTTGACTTTTAAAATCAACTAAACACATGTTCTATATCTATATGATATGCTAACTTAATGATTTAAAACCTGGAAACACGAAAAACACCGTAAAACCGGATTTACGCCGTCGTAGTAACACCGCGGGCTGTTTTGGGTTAGTTAATTAAAAACTATGATAAACTTTGATTTAAAAGTTGTTATTCTGAGAAAATGATTTTTATTATGAACATGAAACTATATCCAAAAATTATGGTTAAACTCAAAGTGGAAGTATGTTTTCTAAAATGGTCATCTAGACGTCGTTCTTTCGACTGAAATGACTACCTTTACAAAAACGACTTGTAACTTATTTTTCCGACTAGAAACCTATACTTTTTTTGTTTAGATTCATAAAATAGAGTTCAATATGAAACCATAGCATTTTGATTCACTCAAAACGGATTTAAAATGAAGAAGTTATGGGTAAAACAAGATTGGATAATTTTTCTCATTTTAGCTACGTGAAAATTGGTAACAAATCTATTCCAACCATAACTTAATCAACTTGTATTGTATATTATGTAATCTTGAGATACCATAGACACGTATACAATGTTTCGACCTATCATGTCGACACATCTATATATATTTCGGAACAACCATAGACACTCTATATGTGAATGTTGGAGTTAGCTATACAGGGTTGAGGTTGATTCCAAAATATATATAGTTTGAGTTGTGATCAATACTGAGATACGTATACACTGGGTCGTGGATTGATTCAAGATAATATTTATCGATTTATTTCTGTACATCTAACTGTGGACAACTAGTTGTAGGTTACTAACGAGGACAGCTGACTTAATAAACTTAAAACATCAAAATATATTAAAAGTGTTGTAAATATATTTTGAACATACTTTGATATATATGTATATATTGTTATAGGTTCGTGAATCAACCAGTGGCCAAGTCTTACTTCCCGACGAAGTAAAAATCTGTGAAAGTGAGTTATAGTCCCACTTTTAAAATCTAATATTTTTGGGATGAGAATACATGCAGGTTTTATAAATAATTTACAAAATATACACAAGTACGTGAAACTACATTCTATGGTTGAATTATCGAAATCGAATATGCCCCTTTTATTTAAGTCTGGTAATCTAAGAATTAGGGAACAGACACCCTAATTGACGCGAATCCTAAAGATAGATCTATTGGGCTTAACAAACCCCATCCAAAGTACCGGATGCTTTAGTACTTCGAAATTTATATCATATCCGAAGGGTGTCCCGGAATGATGGGGATATTCTTATATATGCATCTTGTTAATGTCGGTTACCAGGTGTTCACCATATGAATGATTTTTATCTCTATGTATGGGATGTGTATTGAAATATGAAATCTTGTGGTCTATTGTTACGATTTAATATATATAGGTTAAACCTATAACTCACCAACATTTTTGTTGACGTTTTAAGCATGTTTATTCTCAGGTGATTATTAAGAGCTTCCGCTGTTGCATACTAAAATAAGGACAAGATTTGGAGTCCATGTTTGTATGATATTGTGTAAAAACTGCATTCAAGAAACTGATTTCGATGTAACATATTTGTATTGTAAACCATTATGTAATGGTCGTGTGTAAACAGGATATTTTAGATTATCATTATTTGATAATCTACGTAAAGCTTTTTAAACCTTTATTTATGAAATAAAGGTTATGGTTTGTTTTAAAAATGAATGCAGTCTTTGAAAAACGTCTCATATAGAGGTCAAAACCTCGCAACGAAATCAATTAATATGGAACGTTTTTAATCAATAAGAACGGGACATTTCAGTTGGTATCAGAGCGTTGGTCTTAGAGAACCAGAAAATTTGCATTAGTGTGTCTTATCGAGTTTGTTAGGATGCATTAGTGAGTCTGGACTTCGACCGTGTTTTCTTTAAAAATGATTGCTTAACATTTTTGTTGGAAACTATATATTTTTAATATATGAATATTATGTGATATATTAATCTCTTAACGTGTTTGATATTATGTGATAGATGTCTACCTCTAGAACAAGTCCCATTGACTCACCTAATAATAATGAAGAGTCAAATGTAAATTGGAATGATTTGTGGACTGATTCACAAGTTCCCGAAGAGGAACCGGAAGAAGAGTCGGAACCGGAAGAAGAATCGGAACCGGAAGAAGAATCGGAACCGGATGAAGAAATAGAACCGGTGGGGGAAATAATAAAACGGTTAAGTAAAAGAAAATCCTCAACCAACCGACCAAAGTTAATTATGGTCAATGGTGTTTCCGCCAAGGAAGCAAAATATTGGGAGGATTACCAATTCTCCGATGAATCGGATTCCGACGAGAATTCCGATGATGTTATAGAAATTACCCCAACTGAATTTAAAAAGGCAAAAGAAAATAATAAGGGAAAGGGCATAAAAATAGAGAAATCTAATTCCAACCCCGATGAACTTTATATGTATCGTCAACCCCCGAAGTCCTTAAGTTGTAACAATGACCCGGGAACCTCTAAACCACCAGGTTTTTTTAAACCAATGTGGACAACGACGGATCGTATTAGGGGAACATCATATATCCCTAGAAACTTGGCAAAACGAACCAAAACCGAAGAAGAAGAAACGAGCGAGTCGGAATAAGATAGTTGTATTCGTGTGGTGTAATATATGGAATATAGTGTTCTTATGCTTTATGATATATGTAAAAATTGCTTGTATTAATAAGTATTTTTTTTATGAATCTAACTCTTGTCTATTTTACAGTTTAAAAACACAAAATGGATAGACAACCCAATATTTTAAGAGACCTACCCGGAGACATGATTGATGAAATCTTGTCTAGAGTCGGCCAGAATTCTTCGGCACAACTATTTAAGGCGAGATCAGTTTGTAAGACATTCGAAGAACGTTCCAAGAATGTCTTGGTTTATAAGAGACTTTCGTTTGAAAGATGGGGGATATCACATTGGGAAACCCATAAGTTACGATGTGTTTACTTTGACGCATATATTGCGGGGAACCCAAATGCTATTTTACGCAACGGGTTAAGAAATTATTTTGACTCAATATATCCGAATATTGGACTTCGTGATTTAGAAAAAGCGGCTAACATGCAACATAAAGAAGCATGTTATGCTTACGGATTAGTAATGTTCGCTTCTCACCAAAGTGAGAACAAGAACATCGGGCTACAACTATTAAACAAAACGTTTCCACAAGTGACGGAGTCGGTAATTGGGGTAAGAAATGAGGTTTTTAGATTATTACGGGACTGTTGGACATTACGTAACCCTCGTCCCTTTGATGACGTTACAACACGCTATCTTATCAACGGCCATAACGGTTATGTTGCACAAGACCAAGGATGGGAAGTAGTCCTAGTAAAACCAGAATGCATGACTTGTTTCTGGACGTATGAATTACGTGTATTTATTGCCTTTGCTGAACGACTTGTGTACTAGCTAGAATTGTCTTCACAACTATCTTGTATCAAAGTTATTGTGTGCTATATTTCATGCTTTATGTAAAATAAGCGGTATTGTAAGTTTGTAAAATATTGTATAAAAGTTTGAACGCGAAATATTATTACAATCAGTTTTTCATATAGAATTGTAGTAGTTGAATTGTATATTAGCTACTAAGTATGAACTTAACGGGTAGGTACTACCCGAATTTAAACTTATAAAACGCTAATATGAAGAAAAAGCTTTTATAAATGAGTTCATATTATGCTACGAAATACTATTAACAACTCTTAATATTCTGTATGATTAACTTGTTCCATTTAACTATTTTGAAGGAAATGGCACCGACTACTCGACACACCGTGAATATGAATGAAGAGGAATTCCGTACTTTTCTAGCTTCAAACATAGCCGCAGTACAGGCTGCGCTACATACCAACAATAACCTTGGATCTAGCAGTACAGGAAATCGTGTAGGATGCACCTACAAAGAATTCACTGCCTGCAAACCTTTGGAATTTGATGGAACCGAAGGACCGATCGGATTAAAACGGTGGACCGAGAAGGTTGAATCGGTGTTTGCCATAAGTAAGTGTACTGAAGAGGACAAAGTGAAGTACGCTACGCATACCTTCACAGGTTCTGCGTTAACATGGTGGAATACCTATCTAGAGCAAGTGGGACAAGATGATGCGTACGCACTACCGTGGTCAGCATTCAAGCACTTGATGAACGAGAAGTACCGTCCCAGAACCGAGGTCAATAAGCTCAAGACAGAACTTAGAGGGTTACGAACCCAAGGATTTGATATTACCACGTACGAAAGACGATTCACAGAATTGTGCCTATTGTGTCCGGGAGCATTCGAAGATGAGGAAGAGAAGATCGACGCGTTTGTGAAAGGATTACCGGAAAGAATCCAAGAAGATATAAGTTCACACGAGCCCGCCTCCATACAACAGGCATGTAGAATGGCTCACAAACTAGTGAACCAGATTGAAGAAAGAATTAAAGAACAGACTGCTGAAGAGGCCAATGTGAAGCAAGTCAAAAGAAAGTGGGAGGAAAACGGTGATAAGAATCACCAATACAACAACAACAGCAATTACAACAATAATCGCAACAATTATCCCAACAATCGCAACATCAATCGCAACTACAACAAACGGCCCAACAACAACAACAACAACAACAACAACAACAACAACAACAACAGCAACTACAACAATCATCCCAACAACAATAATAACCGCAACAACAACAACAATCAGAAGCAGCTATGCCAAAGGTGTGAAAAGAATCACTCGGGGTTCTGCACCAAATTTTGCAACAAGTGTAAAAGAAATGGTCATAGCGCGGCGAAGTGTGAGGTCTACGGACCAGGGGTTAATAGAACGAAAGGAACAAATGGTGTCGGAACGAGTAATGGCGGAGCAAGTAGTGTCGGAGCAAGTTATGCCAATGTAGTTTGTTATAAATGTGGAAAACCAGGCCACATTATTAGAAATTGCCCGAACCAGGAGAACACGAATGGACAAGGCCGTGGAAGAGTTTTCAATATTAATGCGGTAGAGGCACAGGAAGACCCGGAGCTTGTTACGGGTACGTTTCTTATTGACAATAAATCTGCTTACGTTTTATTTGATTCGGGTGCGGATAGAAGCTATATGAGTAGAGATTTTTGTGCTAAATTAAGTTGTCCATTGACGCCTTTGGATAGTAAATTTTTACTCGAATTAGCAAATGGTAAATTAATTTCAGCAGATAATATATGTCGGAATCGAGAAATTAAACTGGTTAGCGAAACATTTAAGATTGATTTGATACCAGTAGAGTTAGGGAGTTTTGATGTGATAATCGGTATGGACTGGTTGAAAGAAGTGAAAGCGGAGATCGTTTGTTACAAAAATGCAATTCGCATTATACGAGAAAAAGGAAAACCCTTAATGGTGTACGGAGAAAAGGGCAACACGAAGCTACATCTTATTAGTAATTTGAAGGCACAAAAACTAATAAGAAAAGGTTGCTATGCTGTTCTAGCACACGTCGAGAAAGTACAAACTGAAGAAAAGAGCATCAATGATGTTCCCATTGCAAAAGAATTTCCCGATGTATTTCCGAAAGAATTACCGGGATTACCCCCACATCGATCCGTTGAATTTCAAATAGATCTTGTACCAGGAGCTGCACCAATAGCTCGTGCTCCTTACAGACTCGCACCCAGCGAGATGAAAGAACTGCAAAGCCAATTACAAGAACTTTTAGAGCGTGGTTTCATTCGACCAAGCACATCACCGTGGGGAGCTCCTGTTTTGTTTGTCAAGAAGAAAGATGGTACATTCAGGTTGTGTATCGACTACCGAGAGTTGAACAAACTTACCATCAAGAACCGCTACCCACTACCGAGAATCGACGACTTATTTGATCAACTACAAGGCTCGTCTGTTTATTCAAAGATTGACTTACGTTCCGGGTATCATCAAATGCGGGTGAAAGAAGATGATATTCCAAAGACTGCTTTCAGAACACGTTACGGTCATTACGAGTTTATGGTCATGCCGTTTGGTTTAACTAATGCACCAGCTGTGTTCATGGACCTTATGAACCGAGTGTGTGGACCATACCTTGACAAGTTTGTCATTGTTTTCATTGATGACATACTTATTTACTCAAAGAATGACCAAGAACACGGTGAACATTTGAGAAAGGTGTTAGAAGTATTGAGGAAGGAAGAATTGTACGCTAAGTTTTCAAAGTGTGCATTTTGGTTGGAAGAAGTTCAATTCCTCGGTCACATAGTGAACAAAGAAGGTATTAAGGTGGATCCGGCAAAGATAGAAACTGTTGAAAAGTGGGAAACCCCGAAAACTCCGAAACACATACGCCAGTTTTTAGGACTAGCTGGTTACTACAGAAGGTTCATCCAAGACTTTTCCAGAATAGCAAAACCCTTGACTGCATTAACGCATAAAGGGAAGAAATTTGAATGGAATGATGAACAAGAGAAAGCATTTCAGTTATTGAAGAAAAAGCTAACTACGGCACCTATATTGTCATTGCCTGAAGGGAATGATGATTTTGTGATTTATTGTGACGCATCAAAGCAAGGTCTCGGTTGTGTATTAATGCAACGAACGAAGGTGATTGCTTATGCGTCTAGACAATTGAAGATTCACGAACAAAATTATACGACGCATGATTTGGAATTAGGCGCGGTTGTTTTTGCATTAAAGACTTGGAGGCACTACTTATATGGGGTCAAAAGTATTATATATACCGACCACAAAAGTCTTCAACACATATTTAATCAGAAACAACTGAATATGAGGCAGCGTAGGTGGATTGAATTATTGAATGATTACGATTTTGAGATTCGTTACCACCCGGGGAAGGCAAATGTGGTAGCCGATGCCTTGAGCAGGAAGGATAGAGAACCCATTCGAGTAAAATCTATGAATATAATGATTCATAATAACATTACTACTCAAATAAAGGAGGCGCAACAAGGAGTTTTAAAAGAGGGAAATTTAAAGGATGAAATACCCAAAGGATCGGAGAAGCATCTTAATATTCAGGAAGACGGAACCCGGTATAGGGCTGAAAGGATTTGGGTACCAAAATTTGGAGATATGAGAGAAATGGTACTTAGAGAAGCTCATAAAACCAGATACTCAATACATCCTGGAACGGGGAAGATGTACAAGGATCTCAAGAAACATTTTTGGTGGCCGGGTATGAAAGCCGATGTTGCTAAATACGTAGGAGAATGTTTGACGTGTTCTAAGGTCAAAGCTGAGCATCAGAAACCATCAGGTCTACTTCAACAACCCGAAATCCCGGAATGGAAATGGGAAAACATTACCATGGATTTCATCACTAAATTGCCAAGGACTGCAAGTGGTTTTGATACTATTTGGGTAATAGTTGATCGTCTCACCAAATCAGCACACTTCTTGCCAATAAGAGAAGATGACAAGATGGAGAAGTTAGCACGACTGTATTTGAAGGAACTCATCTCCAGACATGGAATACCAATCTCTATTATCTCTGATAGGGATGGCAGATTTATTTCAAGATTCTGGCAGACATTACAGCAAGCATTAGGAACTCGTTTAGACATGAGTACTGCCTATCATCCACAAACTGATGGGCAGAGCGAAAGGACGATACAAACGCTTGAAGACATGCTACGAGCATGTGTTATTGATTTCGGAAACAGTTGGGATCGACATCTACCGTTAGCAGAATTTTCCTACAACAACAGCTACCATTCAAGCATTGAGATGGCGCCGTTTGAAGCACTTTATGGTAGAAAGTGCAGGTCTCCGATTTGTTGGAGTGAGGTGGGGGATAGACAGATTACGGGTCCGGAGATTATCCAAGAAACTACCGAGAAGATCATCCAAATTCAACAACGGTTGAAAACCGCCCAAAGTCGACAAAAGAGCTACGCTGACATTAAAAGAAAAGATATAGAATTTGAAATTGGAGAGATGGTCATGCTTAAAGTTTCACCTTGGAAAGGCGTTGTTCGATTTGGTAAACGAGGGAAATTAAATCCAAGGTATATTGGACCATTCAAGATTATTGATCGTGTCGGACCAGTAGCTTACCGACTTGAGTTACCTCAACAACTCGCGGCTGTACATAACACTTTCCACGTCTCGAATTTGAAGAAATGTTTTGCTAAAGAAGATCTCACTATTCCGTTAGATGAAATCCAAATCAACGAAAAACTCCAATTCATCGAAGAACCCGTCGAAATAATGGATCGTGAGGTTAAAAGACTTAAGCAAAACAAGATACCAATTGTTAAGGTTCGATGGAATGCTCGTAGAGGACCCGAGTTCACCTGGGAGCGTGAAGATCAGATGAAGAAGAAATACCCGCATCTATTTCCAGAAGATTCGTCAACACCTTCAACAGCTTAAAATTTCGGGACGAAATTTATTTAACGGGTAGGTACTGTAGTGACCCGAACTTTTCCATGTTTATATATATTAATTGAGATTGATGTTTACATGATTAAATGTTTCCAACATGTTAAGCAATCAAACTTGTTAAGACTTGATTAATTGAAATAGGTTTCATATAGACAATTGACCACCCAAGTTGACCGGTGATTCACGAACGTTAAAACTTGTAAAAAAATATATGATGACATATATATGGTTATATATATAGTTAACATGATATTATGATAAGTAAACATATCATTAATTATATTAACAATGAACTACATATGTAAAAACAAGACTACTAACTTAATGATTTTGAAACGAGACATATATGTAACGTTTATCGTTGTAACGACATTTAATGTATATATATCATATTAAGAGATATTCGTACATCATAATATCATGATAATATAATAATTTAAAATCTCTTTTGATATTATAAACATTGGGTTAACAACATTTAACAAGATCGTTAACCTAAAGGTTTCAAAACAACACTTACATGCAACGACTAACGATGACTTAACGACTCAGTTAAAATGTATATACATGTAGTGTTTTAATATGTATTTATACACTTTTGAAAGACTTCAATACACTTATCAAAATACTTCTACTTAACAAAAATGCTTACAATTACATTCTCGTTCAGTTTCATCAACAATTCTACTCGTATGCACCCGTATTCGTACTCGTACAATACACAGCTTTTAGATGTATGTACTATTGGTATATACACTCCAATGATCAGCTCTTAGCAGCCCATGTGAGTCACCTAACACATGTGGGAACCATCATTTGGCAACTAGCATGAAATATCTCATAAGATTACAAAAATATGAGTAATCATTCATGACTTATTTACATGAAAACAAAATTACATATCCTTTATATCTAATCCATACACCAACGACCAAAAACACCTACAAACACTTTCATTCTTCAATTTTCTTCATCTAATTGAACTCTCTCAAGTTCTATCTTCAAGTTCTAAGTGTTCTTCATAAATTCCAAAAGTTCTAGTTTCATAAAATCAAGAATACTTTCAAGTTTGCTAGCTCACTTCCAATCTTGTAAGGTGATCATCCAACCTCAAGAAATCTTTGTTTCTTACAGTAGGTTATCATTCTAATACAAGGTAATAATCATATTCAAACTTTGGTTCAATTTCTATAACTATAACAATCTTATTTCAAGTGATGATCTTACTTGAACTTGTTTTCGTGTCATGATTTTGCTTCAAGAACTTTGAGCCATCCAAGGATCCATTGAAGCTAGATCCATTTTTCTCTTTTCCAGTAGGTTCATCCAAGGAACTTAAGGTAGTAATGATGTTCATAACATCATTCGATTCATACATATAAAGCTATCTTATTCGAAGGTTTAAACTTGTAATCACTAGAACATAGTTTAGTTAATTCTAAACTTGTTCGCAAACAAAAGTTAATCCTTCTAACTTGACTTTTAAAATCAACTAAACACATGTTCTATATCTATATGATATGCTAACTTAATGATTTAAAACCTGGAAACACGAAAAACACCGTAAAACCGGATTTACGCCGTCGTAGTAACACCGCGGGCTGTTTTGGGTTAGTTAATTAAAAACTATGATAAACTTTGATTTAAAAGTTGTTATTCTGAGAAAATGATTTTTATTATGAACATGAAACTATATCCAAAAATTATGGTTAAACTCAAAGTGGAAGTATGTTTTCTAAAATGGTCATCTAGACGTCGTTCTTTCGACTGAAATGACTACCTTTACAAAAACGACTTGTAACTTATTTTTCCGACTAGAAACCTATACTTTTTTTGTTTAGATTCATAAAATAGAGTTCAATATGAAACCATAGCATTTTGATTCACTCAAAACGGATTTAAAATGAAGAAGTTATGGGTAAAACAAGATTGGATAATTTTTCTCATTTTAGCTACGTGAAAATTGGTAACAAATCTATTCCAACCATAACTTAATCAACTTGTATTGTATATTATGTAATCTTGAGATACCATAGACACGTATACAATGTTTCGACCTATCATGTCGACACATCTATATATATTTCGGAACAACCATAGACACTCTATATGTGAATGTTGGAGTTAGCTATACAGGGTTGAGGTTGATTCCAAAATATATATAGTTTGAGTTGTGATCAATACTGAGATACGTATACACTGGGTCGTGGATTGATTCAAGATAATATTTATCGATTTATTTCTGTACATCTAACTGTGGACAACTAGTTGTAGGTTACTAACGAGGACAGCTGACTTAATAAACTTAAAACATCAAAATATATTAAAAGTGTTGTAAATATATTTTGAACATACTTTGATATATATGTATATATTGTTATAGGTTCGTGAATCAACCAGTGGCCAAGTCTTACTTCCCGACGAAGTAAAAATCTGTGAAAGTGAGTTATAGTCCCACTTTTAAAATCTAATATTTTTGGGATGAGAATACATGCAGGTTTTATAAATAATTTACAAAATATACACAAGTACGTGAAACTACATTCTATGGTTGAATTATCGAAATCGAATATGCCCCTTTTATTTAAGTCTGGTAATCTAAGAATTAGGGAACAGACACCCTAATTGACGCGAATCCTAAAGATAGATCTATTGGGCTTAACAAACCCCATCCAAAGTACCGGATGCTTTAGTACTTCGAAATTTATATCATATCCGAAGGGTGTCCCGGAATGATGGGGATATTCTTATATATGCATCTTGTTAATGTCGGTTACCAGGTGTTCACCATATGAATGATTTTTATCTCTATGTATGGGATGTGTATTGAAATATGAAATCTTGTGGTCTATTGTTACGATTTAATATATATAGGTTAAACCTATAACTCACCAACATTTTTGTTGACGTTTTAAGCATGTTTATTCTCAGGTGATTATTAAGAGCTTCCGCTGTTGCATACTAAAATAAGGACAAGATTTGGAGTCCATGTTTGTATGATATTGTGTAAAAACTGCATTCAAGAAACTGATTTCGATGTAACATATTTGTATTGTAAACCATTATGTAATGGTCGTGTGTAAACAGGATATTTTAGATTATCATTATTTGATAATCTACGTAAAGCTTTTTAAACCTTTATTTATGAAATAAAGGTTATGGTTTGTTTTAAAAATGAATGCAGTCTTTGAAAAACGTCTCATATAGAGGTCAAAACCTCGCAACGAAATCAATTAATATGGAACGTTTTTAATCAATAAGAACGGGACATTTCAGTACTCTTGGGAAAACGATAACATTGAAAATTTTACCCCCGAGACCAAAGTGGAGGGACCGATAAAGAAGAAGATTTTGCTTCGATCCCAAAATTCACCATCCCACAACCTTCCAACCCAATATTCTCAATAGACGAGTCATCTATCGAAGATGAACTACGAGCTGTAATAGATAATGACACCTCGGATTTCACCCAATTGGGTAATAGAGGTGAAACCTTTGATTCCGAGAATGAACGAAAGGAAATGTTAGGAATTGTCCACCGTAAAGAAATATGTATGTCGGTGTATATCGATCCATTTGACCAAGAACCAGAAAAGAGACATATCCATTTACTAAAAGTTACACTTAAAAAAGAATTAAGTAGTGACGCTCTGGTGGGTCTAAACTTTAAACCCATTGATATATTATACACCACCCGAGATGTAAATAACTGGCTCACTATTTTAATTCGTGGAACTTATTCTACCGACTTCACATGTCGTCAGCTAAGTGTGGGGAAGTCTAACCCCATTTAACGTTAAATTAGGGGTCCAGGTTAGTGCGTAACTCGTTAATAAAAATGCATGATAAATTAGGGTAAAATACGCATTTTCAAAAATTAGCAAACAGTTCAGAAAAGCAACCATTTTTGAAGAAAAATATATGTGATAAAACAACAAAAGGAATGAACGATGAGGTGCGCCATCTATCATTCGACGAGCTTAGGAATTACAAACTGGGTATTTTTAATCACTTTTCTACATTAATCACCCTCATGAATTTATAATTATAGTTTTATTTCATGCAAATGAGGGCATTGCATGATCTTAAGTGTAGGGAAGGGTTATAAATTCTCTCGGGTTTGCACTTGGTTTATTTGCCAAATCTTGTGAAAATTTGAAAAATTTTCAACTAAATGAATTCAAAATCATGATTATACATATTTATGAACGATGAAAACTAGGTGTTAATACCGAAATTATCGTTACCTAGGAAAGGACATAAATTGAGAAACAACCTAAAATGCTTGAATTCATTTAAAATGGAAAAGAGGAGAATAAAAAAGCAAAGAAAGAAATAAATAAAAGCCAAGTGTGGAGAGAATATACCAAGTTATTCAATTAAAAACTATCTATCACATGTTTCTGTAAAGTTATTGCAGGTGCTTTTGTTTTGGACTAAATTAACTGTTTTACCCGGTAAATTGTAATAAAGATGAAAGAAAGATGGATCTACACGATGAATCAATTCCATCATTAAAAAGAAGTAAAGTCTTCCGAAAAAGACACGCACTTCTTGATTTAGGTCAGGAGGTTTTCGTCCAGACCAGCTGTAGGTTGACGAAAAATCTAGAATAGTCATCTCTCAAATCAGAGAAAATCCACGGACCTCAGCATCAAACAGGGTCGCCAAGTGGTCAGACTTATCCTAACCATGAGAGGATCTGTCTCGTACAATAGGGGGCACCATGCAAATTAGCTTATAAGACTAATGAATCAGATCCCCAGAAAGGATAATCTCCTTAAAAGATCAAAAATCAGAATTTAAAACTGATATTACTCAATCCTTGAGATTGACTTTAAAGATTGAGAATTACGAACTCATGGAATTCGATGATATCTAAACTCGAACTTGAACGAGAAAATATTTTGATCAAATTAAAACCGATTTATTTTCTGAAAACCTATTTTTAATGCATTCATTACCATTGAACGTAAAATCCTGAGAATTCATCAGAATTCATTAGGTCACCTGAACCAAATCGGGTGTCAACCGTAAGAACGGTGGTTGCATAGCATGGCCGAAGATAGGACCTTGTGCCAGACCGAAAAATTATAGGGTGATCTTTACTATTGCTCCTACAAAGGATAGTAATTGCATCCGACACGTTTTTGACCAAAATCAAAAGCATGTCATTAGACATTGCCTTAACTGTTGCTTGTTCATCGCTTTCCTTTACAACCGGACGGTAGTTTACCGAAAGGTAATATACGGAGCAAGTATACTGGACGTGTTGCTTTCCTAATACAAGGTTAGCAAGTGGGTGACACAAAACCGCAAGTTTTGAGCTAAAATTTTAAATATGAAACCCACGCAACCCACAAAAATATTTTGCAAACACCGGTGAAGGGTTATTCCGGAAAACTCACGTAGGGTAAAAGCTAGAATGAATTTTCAAAAGATCAAATGTTTTCATAAAGATCCAATTTCCTTAAAGGATCTAAATTTTCATAGTCAAGTGGGACTGTAAACCACATTGTTACTATCATTGTTTATACCACCGTATCAAAATCACTGATATATAAAGTGTGAGATTAAAAAAAGTGATTCGAGTGAAGTGTGATTTAATTTCAAGTTCTGTATTGCTTGAGGACAAGCAACGCTCAAGTGTGGGGATATTTGATAGTGCTACAAAAGAACATATATTTAGGCACAATATCCTTCTAAAATGTAAAGTTTTCAGTTGCAATTGTTCTATTTTCATGTAATAATCGTTCATATTAAATAAGTGCGAAGAAAAAAGAAGAAAACGATGATTAGAAGACGTAAATGAGCAAAAAGCTAAAACGTACAAGTTACAATTCAAGTGGTTCAATTTATTGATGAGAAACGTCTAAAAATTACAAGAGTACAAGTCGCGAAACGCAAAGTACAAGATATCTAAGCGTACGAAAGGACGTTCGAAAATTCAGAACCGAGACATGAACTGAGCATCAATGCGCGAGTCAACGGAGGTAAAAGTACAAGTCAACTATGCACAAGAATATAATATAATATATAAATAATTATATAAATTATATATAAATTATATATATTTATTAATTATGTCGACAAGCAAATGGCCAAAAAGTGGTGAGCTGGAATCCGAAGCTCCGTACTCGCGGAGCTGTAAGGCACAAAAGTACCGCACTCGCGGAGCAGCCAAAGTCAGAAATCTCCTATAAAAGGCACGAAGTCTGCCGAATCCATGGCACCCCATATCAATTCAATCTCTCTATTTCTATAATATATATTATATATTTATAATATATATTATTTTAGTTTTATATTAGTTAGTTTGGGTAATGTAAAATTTATTTTACGGGTTTTAAAGTCGGAACTCTGTCCGTGTAACGTTACGCGATTAATAATCATTGTAAGTTAAATTCCCCTTTTTCAATTATGTATCGTACTTAAGTTGTTATTATGCTTATTTGAGCCGAAGTAATCGTGATTTTGGGCTAAATATTAAGACGGGGTTATTGGGCTTTGGACCATAATTGGGGTTTGAACAAAAGAACGACACTTGTGGAAATTAGACTATGGGCTATTAATGGGCTTTATATTTAATTAACTACATGATATCTTGTTAATTTAATATAAATGTTATAATTTGACGTATCAATAAATAACCACACACGCTTAATCGGGTACGGTGGGCGGGATATCTATAAATACCAATAATTCTTCATTTGACCGGACACGGGAATAGATTAATAGTCAATGGACTCGTTGAAATAGGGGTGGATTACATTCAAGGGTAATTGGTGTAATTGTTAACAAAGTATTGAAACCTTGGATTACACGCAGTCGATAACATGGTGTATTCATTAAACAAAGTATTAAGACCTTGTAACAGTTCGAATTCCCAATTAGTTGGAATATTTGACTTCGGGTATAAGGTTAATTTGACGAAGACTCTCGCACTTTATAATTATGACCGATGGACTATTATGGATAAAACTAGATGGACATATCGAATAATTCAGGACAAAGGATAATTAACCCATGGTAATAAATTAAAATCAACACGTCAAACATCATGATTACGGAAGTTTAAATAAGCATAATTCCTTTATTTTATATCTCATCGCACTTTTAATTATCGTACTTTTAATTATCGCAATTTTATTTACCGTCATTTTATTTATCGCACTTTAAATTATCGCACTTTAATTATCGTCATTTACTTTACGCTTTAAATTAAGTTATATTTATTTTTAATATTTTGCATTAGGTTTTAATTGTGAATTAAGTTTTAAAATCGACAAACTGGTCATTAAATGAAAAAACCCCCCTTTTTAAATAATATTACTATATATAATCATATATATTTTATATAAATATAGTTGATAAAAATATAGTGTAAAATAAGCCGTCTCCCTGTGGAACGAACCAGACTCACTAAAAACTATACTACTCTACGATTAGGTACACTGCCTATTGTGTTGTAGCAAGGTTTAGGTATATCTCATCAGTAAATAAATAATTAAAACTTGTGTAACTTGTATTATATTTCATCGTATTTCGTAATAAAAATAATAATATTTCATATACACCGCTGCACACATCAAGTTTTCATTTAATTTTTAATTCAAACCTTGATGAATCAGAATGAATTTAATCACAAGTTTATCATTTTTCATTAAATTTCAAGATTAAGTGAATTTGACCATTTTGGAACATACCGAATCTGCACTGTTTGGTTGTCAGATTCGGTAAAATGCTAAAAATAGCATTTATTTAAGAAAAATCAAATCTTTTTGAATTTTAAACTTTTCCGATTTTTTGTATTTTTGAAAAATAAGATTTTTACTTATTGAATTTTGAAATATGTACAAAGTACAAATCTGCAGTGATACCAATTGAAAAACGGGTTCCATACTAAGATGTATACAAGCCAAAGTGAATTTTATCAATTAAAACACAAGTTTTTATGAATTCATTTTTTGAAAATCAATTTTCTTTTTCATTTTCTCCCTTTCTCCCCCTCAAAATGTGATATACAGTGAATTAAATTAGCATTTTGATCATTCCATAAGAAAATTATAAACTCCCCCTTGAATCAAAATATCAATCAGTTACCTCCCCCTATCGTAACTATTGAAAAGTAAACCCATGGAGTTATCAAAGAATTAAAAGCATTAAAGTTCAGTTTCTCCCCCTAGAAAGTATATACTCCCCCTAAACACAAGATCCCAGGTATAAGTACCAAATGTAAGAAGGAAATTAAACACTATACTCATCCATGCCTATTTGTTGAATAAAGAACTTTAGCCTAACCTCATCCAAAGATTTAGTGAACATGTCGGCTAATTGTACTTTTGTAGGCACAAAGTATAATTCGATATCTCCGTTTTCTACATGGTCCTTGATAAACTGAAAACGGATACCTATGCGTTTGGTCTTAGAGTGCTGGACCGAGTTACTAGTAATTGCAATTGCACTTTGTGAATCACAGTATATTGAGGACTTAGTGATCATAAAGCCATAGTCAAATAGTTGAGTTTGCATCCACAAAACTTGAGAACAACAGTGAGCTACAGTAATGTACTCAGACTCAGCTGTTAATAATGAAACACAGTTTTGTTTCTTGAATGACCAACCAACTAATCTATTCCCCAACATCTAAATTGATCCAGATGTGCTTTTTCTATCAAGGTATTGGAAAATTTTAACCACCGCTTTGGAGTGTGATTTCTTAGGGGTGGACTGAAATCGAGCATGATAATGCTAAAAACAAACATATATTTCATAGCATTATTCCTCAAGAAATACAAGCTTTTAGTTGCAATTGTTCTATTTACAAGTGATATTCGTTTAAATAATAAAAGGTGAAGACAAAAGACAGATTCGACGAATTGAAGACGCAAACGACCAAAAAGCTCAAAAGTACAAAATACAATCAAAGAGCTTCCAATTATTGATAAGAAACGTCTCGAAATTACAAGAGTACAAGATTCAAAACGCAAAGTACAAGATATTAAATTGTACGCAAGGACGTTCAAAAATCCGGAACCGAGACCAGAGTCAACTCTCAACGCTCGACGCAACGGACTAAAAATTACAAGTCAACTATGCACATAAATATAATATAATATTTAAATAATTCTTATAATTATTTATATATTATATAATATATTATAAACCGTCGGCAAGCTAGGATCCAAGGCTGGGTGAGCTGTAAAAACAAACTCCGCGACTCGCGGAGTTTGAAGAAGAAACGGGCCGCAACTCGTGGAGCCCCAAAGTTTGAAACTGCCTATAAAAGCTCGCGCATTCTGATCGTAAAAATCATCTTTTTCTTCTTCTTACTTATACGTAAGATATATATATATATATATATATATATATATATATATATATATATATATATATATATATATATATATATATATATATATATATATATATATATATATATATTTATATTTATATTTATATTTTAATTTTAATTTTAAATCATAATAATAAAGGTATGTTAGCGAATGTAGTAAGGGTGTAAGTCGAAATTCTGTCCGTGTAACGCTACGCTATTTTTAATCATTGTAAGTTATGTTCAACCTTTTTAATTTAATATCTCGTAGCTAAGTTATTATTTTGCTTATTTAATACCGAAGTAATCATGATGTTGGGCTAAAAATATTAAAATTGGGTAATTGGGCTTTGTACCATAATTGGGGTTTGGTTAAAAGAACGACACTTGTGGAAATTAGACTATGGGCTATTAATGGGTTTTATATTAACTAAATAATACCTTGTTAATTTAATATACAAACTTATAATTTGACGTATTTATATATAACCACATACGCTTGACTGGGTACGGTGGGCGGGATATCTATAATTACCAATAATTATTCATTTTACCAGACACGGAACTGGATTAATAGTTAATAGACTTGTTGAAACAGGGGTGAATTACATTTAAGGGTAATTGGTGTAATTGTTAACAAAGTAGTAAAACCTTGGTTTACACGCAGTCGATAACCTGGTGTATTCATTAAACAAAGTATTAAAACCTTGTTACAATTCGAATCCCCAATTAGTTAGAATATTTGACTTCGGGAATAAGAATAATTTGACGAAGGCTTTCGCTCTTTATATTTATGACTGATGGACTATTATGGACAAATCCTTATGGACATATTAAATAATCCAGGACAAAGAACAATTAACCCATGGGAATAAACTAAAATCAACACGTCAAACATCATGATTACGGAAGTTTAAATAAGCATAATTCCTTTTTTTAATATTTAATTGCACTTCTAATTATCGTACTTTTATTTATTGTTATTGTATTTAATTGCACTTTTAATTATCGTACTTTTTAATTATCGCAATTTTATTTTATCGCACTTTTATTTATCGCAATTTCATTATCGTTATTTACTTTACGCTTTAAATTTAGTCTTTTATTTATTTTTAATATTTTACATTAGGTTTTAACTGCGATTAAAGTTTTAAAAATCGACAAACCGGTCATTAAACGGTAAAAAACCCCCTTTATAATAATAATATTACTTATTTATATATTTGTATTTTTATAAATTAAAACTAATATAGCGTTAAGCTTTGTTTAAAGATTCCCTGTGGATGAACCGGACTTACTAAAAACTACACTACTGTACGATTAGGTACACTGCCTATAAGTGTTGTAGCAAGGTTTAAGTATATCCATTCTATAAATAAATAAATATCTTGTGTAAAATTGTATCATATTTAATAGTTTTTCCTGCTAAAATTTAATAGTATTTTATACCCCTTAGCTTTAAACATCAAGTATTTTTGGCGCTGCTGCAGGGAAACAATCTAGCTTAAAAGCCGGAAGCGCAACGCTAATATAAAAAAAAGATTTTTATTTTTAGTTTACTTTTATAAAAATACGTTTTTGTAAAAATACGTTTTAAATATTCGAAAATATAAAAAGAAAAAAAAAATATAAATATTTTTAAGAGTTTGTTAAATTTTAAAGTTTTATAAAGTTTCTTTATTTTTATTTTATAAAAATATAAGTCTTATTTAAATATTTTGTTATTATTTAAAATATATAAAAAAAACTGAAAAAAATATATATATAAATCTATTTTTAAGATTTTTATAAAATTATAAAGTATTTCTATTTTTATTTTAGTTTTTAAAACATAAGTTCTTATTTAATTTATATAAATATTTTATTTAATTATTAAAACAGAAAATATAATAAAAATAATAAAACCGAAACCCGTCGAATTTGACCTGCACCTCTTTTGGACCTGCAACCTCCGCAACTTGCGGAGATTTTGAACTGGGATCACCGCGACTCGCGGAGTTCTCTTTGACAGGCCACAGGAAGCCCTAATCTGCATTAATTACGGGTTTTTATTATTATTATTTAAATTAAACACTAATTAGGGTATTTTTATTATATAATTTAGTTTTTATTTTTATTTTGTATTTTTAGTTAAATTAGTTTAATTAAATTATAAAATTAATAGTTTTATTAAATAAATAATATTTTGTACTTTTTACAAATTTTAGTATATTTTTATATTTTGTATATTTTTATTTGTTTATTCGTAATATTTGTATTTTTCGCTCGTATTTAGTTTTAAATATAGTTTTTGCCATAGTTATTTTTATTTCTAGATTTTTAGGTTTTGCCGTAAAATCCCTTAAGTGCTTTTTCTTTAGACTAAGATCTAGGTGCTTTAGAATTTTGCGACGCCTTTTTATATTTTAGTACCTTTTTAAGATATTGCCATTTGGGATATAGTATTTCTTTTAAGCTTTAATATTTTTAGACGCAACTTTTAGTTTTTAGTTTTTAGTTCCTTTTTAAGTTTCAACGCGCTACTTTCTTATTTTTATTTTTTTTCGACGCCTTTTACCTATGTATCAATTATCACTCCAGTTAGTAATCTCAATTTGTAATTTTAATTTTAAGTTAGTGATAGTAATAAGGTTGGGTTAGTCAAGTGTTTTAAAGTTTTATAAGTCACTCTTTTTCTTTCTTATTTTTCGACGCCTTTTATTTTTCAATCCTTTTCTTTTTCGACCTTTTCCGACGCGCTCTTTTTCTTTCTTATTTCTCGTCATTCTAGTTTTAGGACTTAGATTTTTATTCTACTTCTTATCTAAATTTCTTTAAATTACGAAAATTTATTTTAAGTGGTTAAATTGATAGACATCAAAATTTTCTGGTTCGTAATAATAGTTGGATTTGTACGTGGACCGGGTTATTGGAGCCAAACAGTACTCAATTATATTGAGACCAAACGAATCTTGCCCCTCTGCTGCATCTTTTGGCTATTCGAAACGTGGGCAAAATCAGAAAAGTCTATTAATTGGATAACTTATATAATTTTTCTTTCCTTTTAAAAACTAATAGGATAGGATATTCAGTGAATGCACCGAGCAAAACGTTCACCACCTTTTGTACGTTCACCACCTATAACTAGATCAAGACATCTAGCTAATATTACCGCCGTTGATTTTTCTTTAGAATCGTCATCCAGTCGACCAAGTAATTCAATTTCCGATAATCCATTTTTTGAACCCGACCTCACAATTGAGAATCCGGAGAATATTCAGGGACGATTCATAGATCCTGAACCATTAATTTTTCCTCCGGAACCACCAATCATTCAAACAGAGATTGTTGAGGAACGAACCATTAAATCAGAATCCTCTAGTGATTCAGATTCAACAAATTCAATTATGGAGAATCTGGAACCTTTAAGTATGGAAGACCGAATGCGAGCTAAACGCACTGGCCAAGGTCACGCAATTACTCATCCAGACATTAATGCGCCAGATTATGAAATCAAAGGACAAATTCTACACATGGTGACTAATCAATGCCAATTTAGTTTTGCGCCGAAGGAAGATCCAAATGAACATCTTCGTACCTTTAATAGGATCTGCACACTATATAAAATAAGAGAAGTTGAAGATGAACAGATATATCTCATGTTATTTCCCTGGACTTTAAAGGGAGAAGACAAAGATTGGTTGGAATCGTTACCTGAAGGGGCGATTGATACATGGGACATTTTAGTTGAAAAATTTCTTAAACAATTCTTTCCGGCATCTAAAGCCGTAAGACTTCAAGGAGAAATTGTTACGTTCACACAGAAACTAAATGAAACTCTATATGAGGCATGGACAAGATTTGGAAAGTTATTAAGAGGATGTCCGCAACATGGTTTAGACACCTGTCAAATAGTACAAATATTCTACCAAGGATGCGACATCACTACAAGAAAAGACATCGATATAGCAGCTGGTGGTTCCATTATGACAAAACCGAAACTGATGCTTACAAAATTATTGATAACACTGCTTCCCACTCACATGAGTAGCACCAAGAAAAAGATATCGTTAGATCATCTAAAGCAGCTAGAGCCGATTCTAGCCATGACTTAGATTCCATTTCAGCAAAGATAGATGCTGTCGAGAGACGAATGGAAAAGATGACTAAGGATATTCACTCAATACGAATTAGTTGTGAGCAGTGTGGAGGACCACATTTGACAAAAGATTGTCTCAGTATTGAACTAACAATGGAACAAAGAGAGAATATTTCATATCTAAACCAAAGGCCTGGAAATAATTATCAGAATAATTATCAACCGCCAAGACCAATTTACAATCAAAACCAGAATTATAACCGAAATCTTCCATACAACATCCAACAAGGTCCTAGCAATCAACAAGTATCCAATAATACTTACAATAAGCAAAGACCTAATTTTCAAAACAAACCACAACAAACCGATGATAAAAAGCCAAATTTAGAAGATATGATGACGAAGCTAGTTGAAACTCAAACACAGTTTTTCTCATCTCAAAAACAAACCAATGAACAAAATGCTCAAGCATTTAGAAATCAACAAGCTTCTATTCAAAATTTAGAACAAGAAGTAAGTAACCTAGCAAGGTTAATAGGTGAAAGAAAATCGAGAAGTCTACCTAGTGATACAAATGCTAACTCCCGGAATGAAACAGCTAAAGCCATTACCACAAGAAGTGGTATTACACTTAAACCACCTGAAATGCCTGTAATTTCTGATGAAGCTATTCCTACTCCACAAGAACCACAACCTGAACAAGATAAGGAAAAAGAATCGGTAGTTAAAAAGGTTAATGAAGATAACACAGTTAAGACTAAACCTTATGTTAAACCATACCAACCACCACTTCCTTACCCGAGTAAAATGAAAAAAGAGAAACTTGAAGCCGAGCAATCAAAATTCTTGGATATGTTTAAACAGATAAATGTAAATCTTCCTTTCATTGATGTAATTTCAGGAATGCCTAGATATGCTAAATTTCTGAAAGATCTAATATCGAATAGAAAGAAAATGGAAGAACTCTCGGCTGTTACTATGAATGCTAATTGTTCAGCAGTGCTGTTGAATAAGATACCAGAAAAACTATCTGATCCAGGAAGTTTCACAATTCCATGTTTTCTGGGTAGTCTTAGTTCAATAGAAGCATTGGCAGACTTAGGTGCTAGTATAAATTTAATGCCGTATTCACTATACGCTAAACTAGACCTTGGAGAATTGAAACCAACAAGAATAAGCATACAACTAGCCGATAGATCAATAAAATATTCTAGAGGGATAATGGAGAACATGCTAGTTAAAGTTGGTACTTTAGTATTTCCAGTATATTTTGTTGTTCTGGACATGGAAGAAGATTCTCAAGTTCCTCTAATATTAGGAAGACCATTCGTAAACACGGCTAAAGCAATGATAGACGTGTTTGGTAAGAAACTGACCCTAAGTATAGAGAACGAGAGTGTTACCTTTTCAGTTGATAGAGCAATGCAACAACCGCAATCTGCAGATGATACATGTTATTATATTCAAACTATAGATTCACATGCAAAATTGTTAGAAGAATTTCCAGAATTACAAGGAACGGGAGAATGTTCTTTAGGAGAAGGAACTGAACCAATTAATGAAGTTGAAATGTTAGCTACACTAATAGCTAATGGATATGAACCAACAACAGAAGAAATTCAAATGCTAAAAGAAGAAGACAGATATCGATATAAATCATCGATAGAAGAACCACCAACATTAGAGTTAAAACCACTTCCAAACCATTTGGAATACGCTTATTTACATGGTGAATCTGAATTACCTGTAATAATATCGTCTTCTCTTACTGAAAATGAGAAATCACAACTCAATTCTGTGTTGAAAGCTCATAAACCAGCTATTGCATGGAAAATTCATGATATTAAAGGAATAAGTCCTTCGTATTGCACACATAAAATCCTTATGGAAGAAGGTCATAAAACATATGTGCAACTCCAACGAAGACTAAATCCTAATATGCAAGATGTAGTTAAGAAAGAAATTATTAAACTGCTAGATGCAGGTTTAATTTATCCAATTTCTGATAGTCCATGGGTAAGCCCAGTTCAATGCGTGCCTAAGAAGGGTGGCATGACTGTCATTACAAATGAGAAAAATGAGCTTATTCCTACTAGCACTGTAACAGGATGGCGTGTGTGTATTGATTATAGAAAATTAAATGACGCCACCAGAAAAGATCACTTTCCCTTACCTTTTATTGATCAAATGTTGGAAAGGTTAGCCGGAAACAGTTACTATTGTTTTCTAGATGGTTTTTCCGGATACTTTCAAATTCAAATTGCAACCGAGGATCAAGGGAAAACCACATTTACGTGCCCTTATGGTACTTTTGCTTACAAACGCATGCCATTTGGACTTTGCAACGCCCCTGCAACCTTTCAAAGGTGCATGATGGTGATTTTTCATGACATGATAGAAGAATGCATGGAAGTTTTCATGGATGACTTTTCAGTCTTCGGTGATACATTTGAATCATGTTTAGTTAATCTAGAACGAATGCTTATTAGATGTGAACAATCAAATTTAGTTCTTAATTGGGAGAAATACCATTTCATAGTTAAAGAAGGCATCGCTCTTGGACATAAAATCTCAACGGAAGGAATTGAAGTGGATAGAGCTAAAGTAGATGTAATTGCTAAACTTCCACATTCCACCAATGTTAGAGGAGTTAGGAGTTTTCTAGGGCATGCCGGTTGATGTGCTGGATCGTAACCTTTATTTATGAACGGATTTGAGTTGTTTTGTTACACGAATTGATTTATTGTATATGCGGTATTTTATTGAATTCAGGTTGATTTCACACATATATAAGCAACTAGTCCTATCCGTGTAGTTTAGTTTGTCGGTAAATCCGATTCGTTCCACAGGGAGATGGAGTGTTTAATGGTTTTTAATAGTCTTTGATGTCAAACTTAGTTAAAGGGGGTTTTGGATTATGAATTTATAAAATAACAGTAATAGAAAATAACCTAACTAATTTCATAAATAAAATTACAAGATTACAATAATTAACTTAAAAAGGAACTAAATGAGATTATACTAATTAGGATGCGAATATTTTATTACTAAAGGGTAATTAGTAAAATAGTAACTTTTAATAAAACTATATGTTTAGAATTTTGTTTTGAGCAATTATAATATAAACTTATTTAAATTAACTAAATGACATGTTTAATAAGATTAATACAGATTAAAAGGAATTAAAATGATTAACTAATTGTAAACTCATTTCTAATTATAAAGTATTATAATTAACACTAATTATTAGGATTTAACATGTATTAAAGTATTTTATAAGAACTAATATAAATTATATAGTAATAACCTAAATATAATAGTAAAATAATTAAAACCCTAATTTTAACCCTACTGGTACTGTAGCCGTGTCTTGTACATACGCGTTTCGCGTATTTATACGCGTATCGCGTATAATTTAAAACCTACGCGAATTGTGTGAATCTGGTCGTACAGTTTGAATTACAGGCATATGCGTTTCGCGTATACCATACACGATTCGCGTATGACTTATACGATGTGACAAACAGTCTGTTACGGATTTAAATGTTTTTATGTATTGTTTTTATATTTTAAAATAATAATTCGTAAATAATGATAATAATACGTTTACAAGAAATAATAATGGGATAAATGGGAGTGTTTACTTAAATGTGTCACCCCTAGGTCCATGGATTGTTTTGAGTTTTAAGCCTTATTAAAATGTTTTAGTATTAAACTTTATATTTTTCTTTCGAAAAAATATAAGGTTACAACTAACTAAAATAAATCTAATTTTCATCGGATTCTTTTTAGATAGCTACTATTCCTTAAGTATTTAAATTGAGACCTAGCCTAGTTTTGACTTTCGGCAATACCCAAATTATAACGGCTTCCCTTTTTATAATTTCATTGTCATATAATTTATTGATATCACCCAAACCACCGAAGTTTATTTCTAAATTGATGTTAATAACTTATCCATAAATTCGTCTAGATCATTTTTAATGTTGAAGCTTAATTTATGTAAATAAAAACAACTTTCGTTATTTAAATTTAATAAATTAAGTGGCAAGGGTTAAATACCTAATTACATAAAAATGGTTCTTTTAACTAGGCTCAATATTAAAAATACTAAAGTTACATTTTTAACTTTTACAAATGGTAACAATCCATTTCACTAGGGGCTCTACATTTAAGCAAACACTAGGGAAATTTAGCTATTCATTACACTAGGGTAAACATAAAAATATAGATATGCAAACATAATAACAACGCTAATTTTAACAGAGTAAACTTACTAAAATATCTTCACTTTCATTAACTTCAAACGGTAGGAAAATTACAATAATAACACCCCTTTCACGCGTACAATAACACCCTTAATCATGAACAATACCCCCTAAATAATTGAAACTAATTTTACAGAGTAATAAAATGACAATATATTTAACTATAGTAATTGTTGTATGTGTTGTTGTCTAATATTTTCTGTACACCTTCAACTCTGAACGTACTCCGTATTTAACATGGAAATAGTAGGTGATCTGTGGTTGATTCCTTGCTGTACACCATTTATCAAAAGAATTAGTTTTTATCTCCAAAAAGCAGCCGCCCTTATCTGATGAATGATTAAATTCGGCCTAACATTACGCGTTTTGTGTAGAGGTCACACGATTCGCGTAAGGCTAAATTACTACGCGTTTCGTGTAGATCTACACAATTCGCGTAAGAGATAATGGCAGTTTTCTTTATTTTTCTTTTTCGTTTGTTCTATGTTGATCCCGTGTTGACGTTAAATTGACTTGGCACTTTCCATTTGAACTCTTTTCTTCAATTATCTTGTACTTTCATTCGGATAAACGTTTCTTGATATAAATTTGGTTAAAACTATCGTTTTATCGTCGTTTCTTCGAATAGCAAGCTCTTGTCTACTTTTATCGTTTTTCTCATGAAATGCTCATTGAATGTCTTTGTAGATGGTAAAAACCTATGAAATATAAGTGATATTGCGTCGAATAATATGTATGTTTAGAGCAATATCAAAATACCCCACACTTGAACGTTGCTTGTCCTCAAGCAATTACATCTTTGAACAGAATCGGAACATTATATATATCTTTATTATCGAACATTAGATCACACAACACACACTACACGAAATGAAACACACGCTATATGAAATATATTACACAACACAGTATTTATTGGATCACACGCACACGAAATGAAATTCTGACAACAGAAACAAACATGAAACTCGTGATTAGGGTTTAAAAATTTGGATCCTTAGGGAAAATTGGACCTTGTGAAAACGTTTTATGATTTTATAAAATGTCATGCTAGTTTTTACACTAGACACGTTTTCCGGTTTTAACCTCAAATTCCGGTTGAGGGTAACTGAAAACCGAAGTCTCAGTCGGCGATTAGCAAGCTATTCGCCCCCATGATTGTAGTATCATGGAACTTGAAGCCGAATGTCCAAAAAATGGTTTTACACAAATATAATTCATAAAATAGCATAAGTTTTAGAACAAAATTATATCGTGTCCAAATATCATCGGTGAACCATGAGTTTGCTCACCTCAATTTGTTATGGCATATGTATGTTGACCGCGGTCAAACATAGATGCGGTTAATCATTACGGAGATCATCCATCTGGGGATTAGATTCATTAGTCTTAAAAGCTAATTTGCATTGTGCCCCCCCATTGTACGAGACATATCCTTCTCATGGTTAGGATAAGTCTGACCACCAAAAACCCTGTTTGATGCTGAGGTTAGGTGGATTTCCAGCCGATTTTAGGGATGACTTTACAAGATTTTTCGTCAACCTACAGCTGTTCTGGACTACATCTTCTAACATAAGTTAGCAAGTGTGTCAATTTGGAAGACTTTACTTCCTTACGGGATGGACTTGATTCATCCTCTATTACTCGTAATAGTGGAATATTCAGGTTTATACGTTCCAAAGCAATGATATCTGCAATAACTTCATAGAAACATGTGATATATGGTTCTCAACATAAGGTTTTATAAATTCTTGTTATACTTGGTTTTCTTTTATAGGTTTTAAACAAATAAACTTATGCGTTTTTAATGTATTGAGACGATAATTTCGGTTTTTGACACCTATGCTTTAATCGCTCGTAGTTACCTTAAAAATTCATTTGATATATTTGTTTAAAATTTTTATAAATCTTGATAAAAATCACCAAATTATAAGTTCTCGAGAATTTATATATTCCCACCCCACACTTAAGATTATGTAATGCCCTCATTACATAAAATCAGATAATAATGTATAAATTTGAGAGGACAAATAGTGTGAAGTATTTGGAACTTCCTTTGTTAACCCATTTGGATTTTCAAATTGTTTTACCTATGATTTTATCCAACGTTTGTATCACAATGTAATTCGATGTTTCGTTTTGTCTAATTGCATTTTCTTCTGTACCTATCAAAACCATGTTAAAAAAATACAAAACATGGGGTTGTACTTCAATCGTACAAAACAATATTACCCCACACTAATTTCTTACTAATATATAATAAAACATAAGAAGTATAAAAAGTATCAATACACACCATACAATTATGTTATTACAAACCATAAAAATAAAAATGTTTTAAAGAATAGAACTAGTTAAATGGATTCCAAAACGGGCCTCCCTGTTCGCCTTCTTTCTGTTGCTGTTGCTGCCGTTGCTCGTTTAGGCGTTGTTCCTCGTAGAAACGCCTATATGCATCCTGACTCGCGGCTATGGCGGCGTTATGGTCATATGGTGGAGGTAGAGGGTCATTGGGTGTCTGCCATTGGGGGTATGAAGGATAGGCTGAGGGTGCGTAATTCTGCGGGTTGGACGCGTATAAATATGCCTGATGATGCGCCCACTCTAATTGTGCTCCCTGACCCCTCTGATCGTATCGGATGTTAGACAGAAAATTATACTGATCTAGTTGGGTATGCCTAATATCCCCCAATTGCCGAGACAAAGCAGTATACTGGTCTTCTGATCTAGCTCCCCAGTTTTGATATGAGTTACGTACATCTAAACTCAATGCGTTAAAAGAATTTTGGAGCATATCGAAATCAGAAGTACCTGTATGAGACGAGCTAGCCTGATCTGTCTCTCTGCGTCTCCTCCTAGCTTCCCTCGCGGGTTCATCATCCTCTTCCATAGGTGCGTGAGCAGCAACTTCCTGTTGCCTTAAACTACGTACCCCACCCCTTACACGTATAGCCTTAGCTGTCCTATACACCTCCAATCCCAAATTACGAACCGGTTGATCTATTGGTTGGATTGGAGGGTCAAATTCGTTCGGGTCGAGACCGAACCAGGCTGCCAAACACGTGACATAGTGACCCCCCGACATGTCACTGGATCCTCGAGCACCCTTACCAAAATGGGCTAAAAAGTAGGCCACTCCATAGGGTATACTAATAAATGTATCCCTATCTCTAATTGCATCCAAATACCAAAGGTCAACATAATTAATCTTATCTGTATTAAGGAATGCCCTTTGGTTAATTGTGTTCGCTATAAATTTATGAATTATGCGATAGCGAACATCAATGATCTTAAGGTATGATTCTTGGCCTGCTACATAAGTATTCTTTTGGGAAAAAGAGCGCCAGACACTCAAAGAATCATAATCTCCTGTATACCTAGCTCCTGTAAAAATATATTCCCAAAAACCTGGAGCATTCATCTCATTACCGTCATAAATCCCTAAAGCCATAGTCATGTCGCCTAGGGACATTACTCTATCTACACCACCCAATCTAAATTGTAGGAAACTAGTATCTTCGATATTTTCCGGGTGTATATTCATCCTAACGGTAGAATAAAATTCTAAACACCATTCTCTGTATACAGGAGAATTTAACCTAAACAATCTCTCAAAGTCATTATAATACCTAATTTCCCCAAATTCATTCGTGAAACTTTGGGTTAAAATTTCCCTTATCGGTGTATCTAAGTTGACTGGGTCTCCTAGGGGATCCCAATCAACAACGTAAACTGGAGAGATGGTTCGATTTACCAGAATGAGTAAATCCTTAACTTTTTGCACCCTTTGATGTAATTCGTTAGGAAATTGCAGGATCGGGTGTAGGTTCAAGAGTTGTTGTTCCATTTCGGGGGTAACTTGATCTTGTGCTTGTTGTTGGTTAAATGCCCTCATTCTAAATGGTCCCTGCATAACATTTTAAAAACAAGGAAATCATCCCAATAGGATGTGTCAATGTTAGCAAAGAGTTTAAATTCAACAAACAAGCTTGTTTCGTCACCACATGAATCAATCTATTTCAACAACATTGGAAGATTTAGTTCTATAATTCAAAATAAAGCAGAAACAAACCAAAAATCATAATTCAAAAATCAAGTTTCATATACAAAGTCTAATTCATAAGTGAACACATGTAATTTTTCTAAGTATATCGAATTCAATTCAATCACATTGCGTGTATTTCAGCTTCTAAATAATCCTTAACAACATTACAATTCATACTTGATTCATGATATTTACAAAAATTATCAAATTTAGGCTAAAATTAAAAATCACAATATCAAACAATCAAAATCATGTTCAAGAGTTCTAACTACCAACAAAACACTTAAAAACATCTAATTATGACCAAAATAACACACCTCAGTATCAATTTCACAATTATCCCCAATTTGTATAAACCCTAATTTTTTAATAACCAATTAAACATCAATTTTTTCATGCTAATCGGGTTTAATATCATACTAACAACAATAATATAGCAATAATCAAGTAGAATTCGCCAATAACATGCATATAATTCGGATTAAAGCAATAAAAATAAATAATGAAAAACTTGAAGAACATGAGGTAAAATGGGTTTAGGACCCTTACCAATCTAGGCATGTTGAAAGATTGAAGGATTGGGGAAGATTGGAATTGTTAATTTAAGTTTTTGGGTGTGATTTTCGGGTTTTTGTGCTTTCTTCTCGTCCACAGCAGCCTAAATAATGAAAAGAGTGTGTAAAGAACAGACTGCTGCCCGTCTGTTATGTTCAGCTATTTTTTACCCTACGCGTTTCGCGTAGTTCTACGCGATTCGCGTAAGCTTTGTATTCCACGCGTTTCGTGTAATCATACACGTTTCGCGTATGCTTTGTTTTTTTTTTATATATAACTTAAAATCAATTGAATTTAAAAATATATCTTTTATAAATTTATATTTGTAACGGAAATTCGGTTGTTAGACCTGATCTTAATCCGTTTATAAATTTTTAATTTCAATACATGTTTCAATAATTTCAATTTATAAAATTCAATCCATTAAAAGTTAAAGTTTTCAATGTTTTTCGAAAACAAATTTAAAATAAAATAAAAACACTCTATTTTTGTGTTAAAATTATTAACATTTTTAATTTTAAAACAAGTACATGAAAAATAAAAATTACACAAATTAAAATACACTCTATTTTTTTTTGTATACCCCTAAATCAACTAATTTTCAAACTTAAAACTTTGTTTCCTATCGATTAGGTAGAGATAAATTCGGTCGTCAAACCTATCATTATCCACGACAAAGATTTACAAGTTATATATTTTTACGGTTATTGATAAAAAGGTATATTTTGCAATCTACTGTAGACTTTTAGAATTTAACAAAAAATTTTGTGCAATTTTGAAAAATGAAAATTCAGTTGTGACACCTAACATTTTCATTTTCAAAGAAACAAGTTAAACTCAAGGCGTTTCACCTTCAATTTAGTAGAAAGGATTTTTTTGTTTTTTGTTTTTGTTTTCGTGGTTTACTATTTAACAGATATCTTATGAATCCAACAAGAAATTTCGTGCAATTTGAAAAACGATAATTCAGTTGTAACACTTAACATTTATCGTTTTCAATGAAAACATATTGAACTCAAGGTTCATCACTTTTAAATGGTAGACCGTTTTAATAGAACATACAACAAACAAAAACAAACCAAACACAACAAAACATTACACACAAAAATGCACAAACACACAATTGGCGAGAAAAAGATTTAAAGAGTGAAGCCTCGTTGGCTCGCCTCGTAGTGGAGTCGCATTATTTCGCTCCCCATTGCTTCGTAGGCGTAACCTCGCTGGTTTAAGAGGTTTTCTTCTGCACATTTTAAAGGCCCTTCTCGACATAAGGTTACGTACTCGTAATTAGAGTCCGTTTGGTTCTTTGGGCAATCTCCGGAGTGAGTCGGTTTTCCACATTTCACACATTTACCCAAATGACGTGCTCGACGCCTTTTAGCTAATTTAGATTTTCCTCTTGCATAGTTTGTCTTATTTAGTTTCTGTCTTTCTTCTTTCCTCGCCTTATCGCATCTTTTCTTAATATCTAACACCACATCCCTCGGTAAAATCTTATCGCACTTTAAAATGAAATGGTTGTAGATATACTGACTGCGCATCTTGAAATTACACAATAAAAACAAAAAGAAATTAAAAAGGTAGAATGGAGGGAGAAGACTAGTTCTTTAGGGTCTGCTAGGGAAAAACCAATCTAACCCCACTCTTAAAGATAAGAATAAAAATCGAGAATGGAGTTTAAAACCTTAGAGTTACCCTGAATTTATTTGTCCTTAGGGTAGAAGGTGGTTTCGTCTCTTTCCGTAGTATTGATTTCTTCAAAGTATAACTTGAGTCTGTGTCCGTTCACTTTGAAAGTTCCACCGTCTTTACCATACAACTCTGCATATCCAGATGGAAAAACCTGTTTTATTATATATGGCCCAGTCCATCGGGATCTAAGTTTACCAGGTGAAAACTTGAAACGTGATTGGAATACCAATACTTTATCCCCTTGTTCAAATTCTTTCTTTTTTAATCGTGCATCGTGCCATACTTTAGTTTTTTCTTTATATGTTTTAGAATTTTCGTACGCTTGTAATCTTAATTCATCTAGTTCGTTAAGTTGTGATAACCTATTTTCTCCGGCTTGTACAAGGTCAGTATTACATTCTCTCATAGCCCAGTATGCCTTGTGTTCAACTTCAACAGGTAGATGACACGCTTTACCGTATACAAGTCTAAATGGTGTGGTACCTATTGGTGTTTTATACGCAGTCCTAAAAGCCCACAACGCGTCATCTAACATGCGTTGCCAGATTTTAGGGTTGTTATTAACCGTCTTCTCAAGTATGCGTTTTAAGGCACGATTCGTGTTCTCCACTTGACCACTTGTTTGCGGGTGGTACAAAGTAGAGAAACGATGAGTTACGCCATACTTCTTCAACACCTTTTCAAGAAGGTTGTTGGTAAAATGTGTTCCTCGGTCGAATATGAGTGCTTTTGGGATTTCAAAGCGTGAGAAGAGATTTTTCAAGAAGTTTACCACCACCCTAGCATCATTTGTAGGCAAAGCTTTTGCTTCAGCCCACTTGGATACATAGTCAATGGCTACTAGTATGTACTTGCACTTATGTGAACTTGGAAAGGGTCCCATGAAATCGATTCCCCAAATGTCAAAGATTTCACAAACTTGGATGCTGGTTTGAGGCATCTCATCCTTTTTCGTGATGTTACCCGTTCGTTGGCATGCGTTGCAAGTCCGAACGAAATCATGGGCATCTTTAAAGATCGTGGGCCAATAAAAGCCCGATTCAAGGATTTTTCTTGCAGTGTGGTTTGGTCCGAAATGACCGCCGGTTGGCCCTTGATGGCAATGCTCAAGAATTTGTTGAGCTTCTTGTCTGTACATACTACGGCGAATTATTTGATCCGCACCAACACGAAATAGGTCTGGGTATTCCCAGAAATATGACTTCAAATCTGCAAAGAATTTCTTCTTTTGCTGATAAGTAAGTCCTTTTTGTAGAATGTCTGAAGCAAGATAGTTTGCAAAATGGGCAAACCATGGGATTTCAGATTCTTTTTCAACCCTCATTAGAGATTCGTCAGTAAATGTATCTTTGATGATTGTATCATCAAGTTTATCTAATTCGGGGTTTTCAAGTCGGGATAAATGATCGACAGCTAGTTTCTCAGCTCCTTTCTTGTCACGTATCTCAATGTCAAATTCTTGAAGTAAAAGAATCCAACGTATGAGACGATGTTTTGCATCTAGTTTCGAGAATAAATACCTAAGTGCCGAATGGTCCGTGTAAACAATGGTCTTGGACAACACCAAATATGACCGAAATTTATCAAATGCATAAACAACCGCTAGGAGTTCTTTTTCCGTGGTGGTATAATTAATTTGGGCTCCCGTTAGAGTTTTACTTGCATAATAAATCGGAAGAAAATGATTATCGGGATGTTGTCCTAAAACAGCACCTAAAGCATAGTCGCTTGCGTCACACATTAGCTCAAATGGCATACTCCAATCCGGAGATACCATAATTGGAGCTTGTGTGAGTTTTGACTTTAGAATCGAGAATGCATTCTCGCAATTAGAATCGAAGTCAAATGGAGCATCCTTTTCAAGAAGTTTGGTCAATGGGCGGGCGATTTTAGAAAAATCTTTGATAAATCGCCTATAGAATCCTGCGTGACCAAGAAAGCTTCTAATTGCTTTAACATTTGATGGTTTAGGTAGCTTAGAGATAACTTCAATTTTAGCTTTATCTACCTCTATTCCCGCACGAGATATTTTGTGACCAAGTACAATGCCCTCCTTCACCATGAAGTGGCATTTTTCCCAATTTAGGACCAAGTTTGCTTTCTCACATCGGATAAGCATACGTTCTAGATTGAAAAGACATGATTCAAAGGAGTCTCCAAACACGGAAAAGTCATCCATGAAGACTTCCATACAATCCTCTACCATATCATCAAAGATTGCCATCATGCACCTTTGAAAGGTTCCGGGTGCATTGCATAAACCAAACGGCATGCGGCGATAGGCAAAGGTACCGAAAGGACAAGTGAATGTGGTCTTTTCTTGGTCGTTGGGATCAATTGGAATTTGGAAGTAACCGGAGAAACCGTCTAAAAAGCAATAATATTCTTTTCCCGCTAATCGTTCAAGCATTTGATCAATAAAAGGTAACGGGAAATGATCCTTTCTAGTGGCATCATTTAGACGTCTGTAATCAATACAGACTCTCCAGCCGGTAACTGTTCTAGTTGGGACGAGTTCGTCCTTTTCATTTAATATAACGGTTGTACCCCCCTTTTTGGGTACTACTTGTACTGGACTAACCCATGGACTATCGGAGATGGGGTAGATTAACCCGGCGTCAAGAAACTTGACGACCTCCTTTTTCACAACCTCTTTCATGTTGGGATTTAGCCTGCGTTGTCTTTGTACTACGGGTTTGTAGTCATTCTCAAGAAGAATTTTATGTGTACAATAAGACGGGTTTATTCCCGGAATGTCGGTTGTTTTCCAGGCTATAGCCTTTTTATGGGTTTTTAATACAGAAATTAGCTTATCCTTCTCATTATCTGAAAGATGTGAAGCAATAATTACTGGTAATTGAGATGTACCTTCGAGATAAGCATACTCCAAGTGTTTGGGTAGCTCTTTAAGCTCTAGTACGGGTGGTTCTTCTAAGGAATTTTTTATACGAAATCTATCTTCATTTTTGATTTCCTCAAACGATTCCTCTTCCATGGGAATTTCTTCTATTATGGTCTCGTCATCCGTGACCACCTTCATCAACTCATCAAAATCTTTATCAATATTGAAGTATTCATTCTCACTTACCGGGGCTAACCCCGGGATATCAATTTCAAGTAGCTCCTTCAATTCATTCTCGACACAAAGATCTATAACATCAATTTAAAAACAAGAGTCATCGGTAGAAGTGGGTCTTTTCATGGCTTTGTCAATGTGACAAATTATTCTCTCGTTTCCCACACCTAGACTCAATTGTTCTTTTTGGACATTAATGATAGCATCTGCAGTGTTTAGGAAAGGACGTCCTAAAATGATAGGAACTTTTTTGTCCTCTTGCATTTCTAGAATAACAAAGTCGACGGGAAAGATAAGTGAGCCAACTTTTACAAGTATATCCTCGGCTATACCTATTGGAGTATCAAATGATTGGTTTGCTAATCGAATACCCATTCGGGTTGGTTTTAAGTCTCCTAAGTCAAGTTTTAAATATAACGAGTAAGGCATTAAGTTAACACTTGCACCTAGGTCGGCTAGTGCATCGTACACTACCGAATCACCCATCATACATGGTATGATAAAACTACCAGGGTCTCCTAATTTTGGAGGTACATTTTGTTTCTTTAAGATGGCCGAACATTCCTCATGGAGGAATGTGGCAGAAACGTCGTGGTATTTACCCTTCGAGGAATTGAGATCCTTTAAAAACTTCCCGTAATTGGGCATATCCCTAAGAACCTCCGCGAGTGGCATGTTAATGCTAATTTTCTTAATCATGTCTGCAAATTTCTCATATCGCCTCGCGAGTCTGTCTTTTTTTAATGCTTTTGGGTATGGAATAGGTTCCTTATGCACCTTTACTGTTGGTTCTTCACTTTTCTTTGGTATGACCTCAGGTGGATCATCTTTCTCTTGTTCTTTGTCAACTTGCTGATTTTCATCAACCGGAATTTGTAAAACAGAAGGACATAAAGGAACTTCCGGGGACTTAAGAGTCTCCGGTTTAGTAGTTAAACCACTTCTAGTAGTTATAGCATTTACATGCTCGTTCCTTGTTTGGGGGTTGTTGGGATTCACTTGAGTATTTGAGGGGAGAGTACCTGGTGGTCTCTCTGATAGTAACTGTGATATCCTTCCAACATTCCTTTCTAAGTTTTGTATTGTGGCTTGTTGATTTCGGATTTGCTGAGTTTGGAGCTCTGCATTTTGCTCGTGCTTAACCATAAAATCTCTTAAGAGATCTTCTAAACCAGATTTCCTCTCAGGTTGAGGTTGCATAATTGCTAATGGTTGTGGTTGCATAAGTGCTAGTGGTTGTGGTTGATTGTGTTGGAAATTATTTTGATAATTTCGTTGAGGTTGATTTCGGTTATTATAACCTGGTGGCGGATTTCTTTGATTTTGATTTGGGAAATTCGGGTTATTTTGGTAACCTGGATTTCCTCCTTGATAGTTATTATTATTTTGATAGTTATTATTATTTGATCCTGAAGGTCCTCCTACTTGATAGCTGTTTATAGGAGGATATTTTCGGTTGTTTGCTTCTATAGCTGGAAAATCACTGAAGTTCATTTCACCTTTTCGTAAGTAACCTAAGAAATTTGCTTGCTCTTCCATTGTACTTTGATCACAATCTCTAGTAAGATGGGGACCTTGGCATAGTTCACATCCTACTCTGATAGCATGCATTTCCTTGGTTACTTTCTCGATTTGCCTTGCTTGATTTGCTATTTGAACTTTTAAAGAAGCAATTTCATCATTGCTTTCAATACTAGCAACATTTGATGATCTAGAAAATTCTATTTCTTGATGCCAATTATGAGAATGGGAAGCTAAATCAGCAATGATTGTGTGAGCGTCTTCAGGTGTTTTCTTCATGATCGAACCTCCGGCTGCAACATCTATATCTTTTCTAGTTGACACATTGACTCCTTTATAGAATATTTGGACCTTTTGGAATGTATTCAACCCGTGTTGAGGACATACCCTAAGCATTTTGTTGAATCGGGTCCAAGCTTCATAAAGAGTTTCATTAGGCTTTTGCATAAAGTGATTTATATCACTTTGCAATTTTGCTGCTTTTGAAGCAGGAAAGAATTCTGACAAAAATTTATCCATCATATCATTCCAGTTTTCAATATAACCTTCTGGTAATGAGTCTAGCCAATCTCTTGCATCATCTTTTAAGGACCATGGAAAGATTTTTAAACATGCAACTTCATCGGTGACATCTTTGATTTTGAAAAGCTTGCAAATGCTTACAAACTTACGAAGATGCTCGTTAGCATCCTCATTTGGGGCTCCACCAAATTGACATGTATTAGTTACCATGTGTAAAAATTGACCTTTTATTTCAAAGCCATCACTCATCGTGGGTTGGATGATTGCGTGGCCTTGACCTTTTCTTGTGGCCTTCATTAATGCTTCCATCGTTTGATTTGTATCAGCCATTTCTTCTTCTTCTTTAATAATCGGCTCTATGATTTTTTGAATTATTGGTTCAGAGTCGGATTCTAAGAAAAGTGACTATAAATTTTTAGCAAGAGATTCTACTTCTTGAGCTCTTAAGCGTTCGTGGAATTTCCTTTCGGGTTCAGGATGTGAAGGAGTTAATTCAGCGTTGGAGGAACGTAAGTTCATACATTAAATTCTATTATGAGATCACAACACTAAAGGTTTATCTAGGGTTACCTACTTGTTTCTCTTTTTTAGTGTTTTTCGGTGTTTTAAAATTACTAGTACTTCCTATTTCTTTTTGTTGTTTTTGTCCTTTATTAATTCTTTGAGGTTCCGGATTAAGTTTAACGAGTTTAGGATTGAACGGATCATACAATTTGGGAAATTGTACAAAGAATTAAAGGATTTATTCAAAAACTTTGAACTTTCTTGGAAATGAATTTCCTCGAGAGTATCGAATAACATAAAAACAATGATAAAAACCCTTAAACAAACAGATTTTCCTTCTGATTTTGCCCACGTTTCGAATAGCCAAAAGATGCAGCAGAGGGGCAGGATCCTTCTATTGACCAATAAAATTGGTGATCCAACAACCCGGTCCACGTACAAATCCAACTACTACTACGAATCAGAAAAATTATCTATTTATTTAACTGCCAACTCCCCGGCAGCGGCGCCAAAAAGTTGATGTGCTGGATCGTAACCTTTATTTATGAACGGATTTGAGTTGTTTTGTTACACGAATTGATTTATTGTATATGTGGTATTTTATTGAATTCAGGTTGATTTCACACATATATAGGCAACTAGTCCTATCCGTGTAGTTTAGTTTGTCGGTAAATCCGATTCGTTCCACAGGGAGATGGAGTGTTTAATGGTTTTTAATAGTCTTTGATGTCAAACTTAGTTAAAGGGGGTTTTGGATTATGAATTTATAAAATAACAGTAATAGAAAATAACCTAACTAATTTCATAAATAAAATTACAAGATTACAATAATTAACTTAAAAAGGAACTAAATGAGATTATACTAATTAGGATGCGAATATTTTATTACTAAAGGGTAATTAGTAAAATAGTAACTTTTAATAAAACTATATGTTTAGAATTTTGTTTTGAGCAATTATAATATAAACTTATTTAAATTAACTAAATGACATGTTTAATAAGATTAATACAGATTAAAAGGAATTAAAATGATTAACTAATTGTAAACTCATTTCTAATTATAAAGTATTATAATTAACACTAATTATTAGGATTTAACATGTATTAAAGTATTTTATAAGAACTAATATAAATTATATAGTAATAACCTAAATATAATAGTAAAATAATTAAAACCCTAATTTTAACCCTACTGGTACTGTAGCCGTGTCTTGTACATACGCGTTTCGCGTATTTATACGCGTATCGCGTATAATTTAAAACCTACGCGAATTGTGTGAATCTGGTCGTACAGTTTGAATTACAGGCATACGCGTTTCGCGTATACCATACACGATTCGCGTATGACTTATACGATGTGACAAACAGTCTGTTACGGATTTAAATGTTTTTATGTATTGTTTTTATATTTTAAAATAATAATTCGTAAATAATGATAATAATACGTTTACAAGAAATAATAATGGGATAAATGGGAGTGTTTACTTAAATGTGTCACCCCTAGGTCCATGGATTGTTTTGAGTTTTAAGCCTTATTAAAATGTTTTAGTATTAAACTTTATATTTTTCTTTCGAAAAAATATAAGGTTTCAACTAACTAAAATAAATCTAATTTTCATCGGATTCTTTTTAGATAGCTACTATTCCTTAAGTATTTAAATTGAGACCTAGCCTAGTTTTGACTTTCGCCAATACCCAAATTATAACGGCTTCCCTTTTTATAATTTCATTGTCATATAATTTATTGATATCACCCAAACCACCGAAGTTTATTTCTAAATTGATGTTAATAACTTATCCATAAATTCGTCTAGATCATTTTTAATGTTGAAGCTTAATTTATGTAAATAAAAACAACTTTCGTTATTTAAATTTAATAAATTAAGTGGCAAGGGTTAAATACCTAATTACATAAAAATGGTTCTTTTAACTAGGCTCAATATTAAAAATACTAAAGTTACATTTTTAACTTTTACAAATGGTAACAATCCATTTCACTAGGGGCTCTACATTTAAGCAAACACTAGGGAAATTTAGCTATTCATTACACTAGGGTAAACATAAAAATATAGATATGCAAACATAATAACAACGCTAATTTTAACAGAGTAAACATACTAAAATATCTTCACTTTCATTAACTTCAAACGGTAGGAAAATTACAATAATAACACCCCTTTCACGCGTACAATAACACCCTTAATCACGAACAATACCCCCTAAATAATTGAAACTAATTTTACAGAGTAATAAAATGACAATATATTTAACTATAGTAATTGTTGTATGTGTTGTTGTCTAATATTTTCTGTACACCTTCAACTCTGAACGTACTCCGTATTTAACATGGAAATAGTAGGTGATCTGTGGTTGATTCCTTGCTGTACACCATTTATCAAAAGAATTAGTTTTTATCTCCAAAAAGCAGCCGCCCTGATCTGATGAATGATTAAATTCGGCCTAACATTACGCGTTTCGTGTAGAAGTCACACGATTCGCGTAAGGCTAAATTACTACGCGTTTCGTGTAGATCTACACGATTCGCGTAAGAGATAATGGCAGTTTTCTTTTTCGTTTGTTCTATGTTGATCCCGTGTTGACGTTAAATTGACTTGGCACTTTCCATTTGAACTCTTTTCTTCAATTATCTTGTACTTTCATTCGGATAAATGTTTCTTGATATAAATTTGGTTAAAACTATCGTTTTATCGTCGTTTCTTCGAATAGCAAGCTCTTGTCTACTTTTATCGTTTTTCTCGTGAAATGCTCATTGAATGTCTTTGTAGATGGTAAAAACCTATGAAATATAAGTGATATTGCGTCGAATAATATGTATGTTTAGAGCAATATCACCGGTTTTTACCGACGTTTCATAAAAGATTTTTCTAAAATTGCCAATCCTATGAATAAACTCCTAGAAAAGGATGCTCCATTCATCTTTTCAGATGAATGTATCAAATCTTTTAATATTCTTAAAGAGAAACTCACTAATGCGCCGATCATGATAACTCCAAATTGGAATCTACCATTTGAACTAATGTGCGATGCAAGTGATTTTGCAATGGGAGTCGTTTTAGGACAAAGGATTGAAAAAAGATTTCAACCTATATATTATGCTAGTAAGACGTTACAAGGAGCACAAACAAATTATACAACTACTGAAAAAGAACTCCTTGCTATTGTCTTTGCTTTTGACAAATTTCGTTCATATCTCGTTCTAGCAAAAACGGCGGTCTATACCGACCATTCTGCTCTTAGATACCTATTTTCGAAACAAGATGCCAAACCAAGATTAATCTGTTGGATCTTACTCTTACAAGAATTTGATATTGAAATCAGAGATAAAAGAGGAGCAGAAAATCTCGCCGCTGATCATCTTTCCCGTCTTGAAAATCCCGAATTAGAAGTTCTAAATGAATCGGCCATACAAGACAACTTTCCTGATGAATATCTATTGAAGATAGATTATAATGAAATTCCATAGTTTGCAAACTATGCAAACTACTTAGTATGTGGATCCCTTGAAAAAGGGTTGTCGTACCAAAAACGAAAGAAATTGTTCAGTGATATAAAACACTATTTCTGGGAAGATCCACATTTGTTTAAAAGTTGTCCAGATGGAATAATACGCCGATGTGTATTCGGAGATGAAGCTAGTAAAATTTTAAACCATTGTCACACAGGACCAACAGGAGGGCATTATGGGCCTCAACTAACAGAAAGAAAAGTTTATGATGCTGGATTCTATTGGCCTACAATTTACAAAGACGCACACCTTCTTTGCAAATCCTGTGATGCTTGTCAAAGGGCCGGAAAAATAAGTCAACGTGATGAAATGCCACAAAATGTCATTCAAGTATGTGAAGTATTTGACATTTGGGGTATTGACCTTATGGGTCCATTTCCAAAATCTCATAATAATCTCTACATTCTCGTAGCCATTGATTATGTATCTAAATGGGCGGAAGCACAAGCTCTACCAACTAACGATGCACGAGTTGTAGTCAACTTTTTAAAACTTCTTTTTGCAAGGTTTGGAACACCGAAAGCTTTAATAAGTGATCAGGGAACTCATTTTTGTAATAATCAACTTGAGAAAGTTCTTAAAAGATATGGAGTAACTCATAAAATCTCCACCGCATATCATCCACAAACAAGTGGACAAGTTGAAAATACCAACCGAGCTTTAAAACGTATTCTAGAGAAAACCGTGGGATCAAATCCGAAGGAATGGTCCATAAAATTGGAGGATGCACTCTGGGCTTTTAGAACAGCCTACAAAACTCCAATTGGAACCACACCTTTTAGACTCGTTTATGGAAAAGCATGTCATCTTCCAGTAGAAATTGAACACAAAGCATTTTGGGCTTTGAAGACATGTAATCTTGATTTACATGAAGTCGGACGTTTACGGTTAAGTCAATTAAACGAATTAGAAGAATTAAGACAAGAAGCATACGAAAATTCGTTAATCTATAAGGAAAGAATGAAGAAATGGCATGATAAAAGAATCAGAAGTTTAAAAGAATTCAAAGAAGGAGACAGAGTTCTTCTTTTTTCAATTCACGATTCAAGCTATTTCCTGGAAAATTGAAATCAAGATGGTCTGGACCATTCATAGTCAAAAGAGTTTTCCCATACGGAACAGTAGAATTAATAAATTCAAATGGGATTGAATTTAAAGTTAATGGTCACAGAGTTAAACATTACATACATGGTCCGATGGAAGTTGACAATGAAGTTATCATAATTTCACCACCCAAGAAAACCTTCAAAATGAAAACATAAATATGTTATCAACAACATATGAAAAATCAAAATTGGAATATAGGGAGGAGTCAAATTTGAGTGATGAAGAAGAATTCTTATACAAACCTCCCATTCCAAGAAACGAAGAAAAATGTGAACAAGAAGTTCAAATAGAAGTGAAAGAACCAATAAAAGAACACCCTAAAAAGGTTTACAAACCAACTCGACTTACTAAAGCAGGAGACCCGGGTGAATTTATCATTTCTTGCTTGCTTAATGATGGTGCTATATATAATGGACTCGCAGATTTAGGAGCAAGTGCAAATATTATGCCTCTTTCCATATACAAAAGATTAGGCATAGGTAAATTAAAACCAACCAAAATAGGTGTTCAATCATTTGACCAAACCATTAAATACCCGGTTGGAATAGCAAATAATTTACTTGTTAACGTGGGAAGTTTGACCTTTGTTGCAAACTTCATAGTGATTAATATGGAGGAAAACCTTGATATTCCTCTAATTCTAGGTCGTCCATTTTTAGCAACCACCGAGGCATTCATTGATGTAAGAGAAGGTAGAATGACACTTAGGGATGGTGATACATCGATCACCTTTGTGAACCGAAAGTTTAGATCTCCACCAACCAAAACTGTTAGACCAATAAAAACGCATAAGTGTGGGGAAGATGAAGAAACACTTAATGATGATCCAATCATAAAGAATGCCGTTGATGATATGAAATTAGATGAACCCATTTTTAACAGTTCAACGAAGAAACTTTATAAACGGATTCACGATGCTAAGATTAAAGGAAACTTTAAGTTATGTAACCGATTAGTATCCAATTTATCGCCAAAAGAAAAGGCGATGTTAGTTGAATTTGTGAAAGTTACGGAGGAAATCAACAAATGGATTGAAGTAAAATTCAAAGATATACAAGTTGTTGATGATTCAATTGAAAATAATGTTAATCACAATTTCAACTAAGTGTAAGGATAATATGTATTTCTGTTAGAGTTAGATTTTCTGTTTTCGTGTAGTTCTCGAAAATGGAAACCGAATGGTCTTTCCCTAGCAGACCCTAAAGAACTAGTCTTCTCCCCCCATTCTGAATTTTTATTTTTTTTAGGTTTTTACAAAATGAAGACTTCCTGTGAACTATACCATGGTCTAATGCTACACGCTTTGATGACTAAACGTAATAATGACACACTTCCGAGTGAAATAGTATCATTAATCAGAGGTAAATTGGACGGAGTAAGAAAAGAATCCAGATGCGAAGATAATAAGTTACAATTTGGTAAAGGAAAATCAAAATCTGCAGCGAAAAGAAGAGCACGACACCTTGAAAAATGTCACAAATGCGGAAAATGGTCACACGAAGGTAAATGTTCAAATAATCAAACCTATTCAAACACCGAATTTGTTACTTTATGCAGAGATGGACCGTTCATATGTTTAGAAGAAAAAACATTAAATGCTCGAGGTTACGCCTATGTAGCCATGGAAAATCAATTAGTCCGACTATCTTATGAGTGGGCTAGAGCATATCACTAACAAATCTATTTCACAGGTAAGTCTGTACATTTTTTTATTTTTATTTTTATTTTTAACCTTTTGATAATAAACGCTAATTTGTTCGCTATAAAGTATTAAATTGGTATTCATTAAAATTAGGTCTTGCGACCGAAATTATTGATATCATACAAAAATTTAGTACATCACCGCGAAATTTAACGTTTATTCTTAAGGTATAAATATCTTTAATCAATCAACCCAAAATATTTCAAAAATTCGTCATGAGTTAAATTAGGTTATGGAACCGAAATTACTTTACCGAAAAGAGGGGCGTATATTTTTGATAATATTTGATTGATTGAAGTGGGATAAAAGCCAAAAAGATTTTTAATTTTATTTTTACCATGTTTTTAAAAAAATTAATTAATAAATTAATATTAAATAAATATTGTCAACTTTTAAAATTATAAATATTTGGAAAATTAATATTTTTAATATAAGTTTGTATGTATAAAAACAAAAATATAATTTAAGTTTAGTTTGAATTTATAATATGAATTTTTAATTAAGTTTGGTGTGAATTTTTAATTTTATGCATTTTAAATTTAAGTTTGGTGTGAATTTAAAAACAAAAATTTACTTTATTTTGCTAAGTTAATAATATGATTTTTAAAATTCGTCGTGAGTTGAAGACTAGGTCGTTGAACCGAAATTGCTTTACTAGAGGGAGGGACGAGAACTTTTATTATCATTATTTTTAATCTTATTGAATTAAAGTATGCCAAAAACATTAAAAAAAAAACTCAAAAATCTTTGCTTTTAAAACAATCGCTAAAAAAATAGACAAATTTTAAAATTTTGTCGAGGGACGGACTAGGACATCGATCCGAAACGACCTCGTCCTAAATAACAAGGGAAACAAAATTTTAAAATTAATTAATTAATTGTTTTATAAGTTAAGGTTTTTATATAAAAAAAATAAATAAATAAAACAATACAAACACCGCGACTCGCGGAGTTTGAAGAGGAAATTCACCGCGACTCGCTGAGGATGAAAAATCCAGAAAAAAAATAAAATGCAGATCAGACAGTCCCCAACACACAAACACCCACAAAACTGCGAAAAAACCCGAAAAAACACACACAAATTCGTAATTTTTTCACCATTTTTCATCAAATCTTTTACAAAATCATGTTGAGAAGGATACTATCAAGGAATTACTCAAGGAAAACGGTAAATTTCTACACCTAAACACCATTTAATCCGAAAATTAGTGTTCTTGAGCAATTTTATACCCAATTCGATTTTGATGCTTTTTAGTGTAATTATACTTAAATTGCTTATGTATTGTGCTTGTATAACCTAGATTGATGCTATTTAACATGATTAGAAGCTTTAAACTTCAAATTTTGAGTAATCTAGGGTTTATGTTCTTGAGCAATTTGGGGCTTTTTGATATAAACAGGTTATGGCCAATTTTTGTCATGAATTATTGCTAAATTAAGTAGTGTAACATGTTTAGGTAGTTAAATGATCCAAACTTTGAGCCTAAACATGATTTTTGAAAATTAAAGTGGACTTTTTCAAGTCTAAAATTCATGAACTTGATTTTTGAGAGATAATGCCATTTGAAACTTGTTTAATTGCTAATAATGATTATTTTGACATGTTATTTGAGTTGAATGCTTATGAACTTGGCGAACATTTTCGTATATGCTTATTTGAAAAAGTGTAGATTTGATAAAAATATGAAAATGAGCATAAGTTTGATATAAATTGAACATGTCATTGTAATTATTTTGATTGATGATTTTGCTGACACTAATGCATATTTGGATGCACACAAATTGTGTTTGATGTGTTTTGCAGACTGAAAGGGGTGAATCTTCATCCCAAGCTCGCATTGCTCCTCCTGAGAATGCGGAACAACAGGATGATGATAACTATTACAAACAAGATATACCTCATCCAGTTATGACATTTTCAGATATGCACGTGGAAAACTTGCACCCGAACTTGAGATTAGACAGACGTTGGATAGATTATCCAAAATACCAAAGGGGCTTGCACACTCTTCATTCTAAAGCTGTTAAAGTACCTAGGGTCATAGAATGGGAACCGTTAGAATCTGTAGAATTGGCCGAGCCAATTAGAGAATTACTTACACAGAGGTATGGTAATTCTACTTTTAACGATTGGGTACGATTATTCAACATGCGTAGACCTGTATATAAAGTATGGTGTGAAGAATTATTGTGTAGTATAGAAATAAATGATCGGGTAGCTAGTTTAACCGATCGAACTTTTATTAGATTTTTTTTAGGAGGTTCGATGCGCTACATGTCTCTACTAGACATGGCTCAGGCCTTACGTATATATACGCCTGAGGAGCTAGCATCTGCCGATTGTCGAGGGTTGATATTGAATGGTAGGAAGATTGATGAAAATTTTGATACGCATGGTGTATGGAGTCAAATGACTAGCCATCACCGATTTAAAGGGGGAAATTACTCTTATTTGGATATAGATAGAGCTGAGTTAAGAGTAATTCATAGGTTTCTAGCGAACTCGATTACACAGCGAGGTAAAAATAAGGAAAAGGTAAATGAACAGGATTTGTTTTACCACATGTGTATTCGAGACCCACAAAGCGCTGTAAGTATACCTTATTGTGTGGGTTATTATTTATCAGCTATGGTTAGGGGGATGAGACAGCACAGTATAATAGGAGGTGGTATATTTATTACATTAATTGCTGAGTATCTCAATGTGGATATAAGTCAGGGGGGATTATTAATCGAAGAACCAGAACCCCACGATACAATTGGTTTAAATTTATATCATGGTGCTAAGGTTTTGAAGAGGCGAAATAACGCCGCAGTAAGATATAATGGAAGACATCCACAGGTTGAGAGAAATCAACAGCCAGGTAATGTGGGAGGGGGAAATGAAATGACAGAAATGCAAAGGTTTATAGCTTCACAAGAGTATGAAAATGCTAGACATCGAGCATTTGAAGATTGGCAAGTTCATCAAAACTAAATCATAGCTCATTGCCAACATATAGGTAGAAACTATATTCCTACTCCAACGCCCGTATTTCCTCCCTGGTCTATAGAGATGCAACCACCGTATCCTACTTATAACACAGCTGAAGCATTTTATAACACATACGGTTATGCATGGAACCCCTACTGGTATCAGTAACAACCCTAGTATATTTAGTTTTATTTATTTTATTTTTTGTAATGTTACTACATTATACACTTATGTTGATATTGTAATAGTTTTTTATAATTTTCTAACTTTTATTATTAGATTTTAATAATTTTTGAATGTGGGGTAATATACCAAACTTCAAAAATATGTATATATGTTTGCAGTTTATCTTATGTACACAACAGGGTAAAACAACGCATTTTCAAAGACTGGCATTAAGTTCAGCAAAAGCAACTAATTTTGACGACAAGATGCAAAATATATGTGAAATAACAACAAGACAGAATGAACAAATGATGTGAACCATTTATCATTCAGAAAACAAACGCCAATATGTTTGGAAACTTTGGTAAAATTTAATCATTTTTCTACGCTAATCACCCTCAATAATTTAAATTGTTACTGATTTCTTGCAAATGAGGGCATTGCAAGATCTTAAGTGTGGGAAGGGGTTAAATTCTTTCGAAATTTTAAAATTTTTACTTTATACACTTGGTTACCATTAAAAATACTAGTAAAGCAGTAGTTGTATTAGAATCTGGTGCTCTCTGATAATAAAGAACAGCCCTAGTCTTATATACTGACTACCCAATTCTAGTAAAAAATTTCAAAATTTTCAATTAAATGAACTCAAAATCATGTTTATACATATTTATGAACGATAAAACTAGGTGTTAACACCGAAATTATTGTTACCTCAGAAAGGACATAAATTGAGAAACAAACCAAAATGTTAGAATTCATTTAAAATGGAATAGAGGACAATAAAAAGGAAAATAAAAGCCAAGTGTGTGAAAATTTACCAAGTTATTTTAAACATATGTCACATATTTCTGTAACAAATAACTGAAAATACTTTTGCTTTGGACTAAACTAAAAAGTTTTACCCGATTTACTGTAAGAAAGATGGATCTACACGATGAATCAATTCCATCGTTAAAAGGAAGTAAAGTCTTCCGAAAAAGAAACGCGCTTCTTGATTTAGGTCAGGAGGTTTTCGTCCAGACCAGCTGTAGGTTGACGAAAAATCTAGAAAAGTCATCTCTAAAATCAGCAGGAAATCCACGGACCTCAGCATCGAACAGGGTCGCCAAGTGGTCAGACTTATCCTAACCATGAGAGGATCTGTCTCGTAAAATGGGGAGGACGCCATGCAAATTAGCTAGATAAGACTATTGAATCAGATCCCCAGAAAGGATAATCTCCTAAAAGATCAAAAATCAGCTTTTAAGACTGATATTACTCAATCCTAGAGATTGACCTTAAAGATTGAGAATTACAAACTCATGGAATTCAATGATATCTAAACTCGAGCTTGAACGAGAAAATAATTTGAAAAAAAAAAAAATTACAAACCGATTTGTTTTCTGAAATCCCTTTTTCAATGCGTTCATTACCATTGAACGTAAAATCCTAGGAATTCACCTGGAATTCATTAGGTCACCTGAACCAAATCGGGTGTCAACCGTAAGAATGGTGGTTGCATAGCATGGTCAAAGACAGGACCTTGTGCCAGACCGAAAAATTATAAGGGTGAGCTTTACTATTGCTCCTACCAAGAATAGTAATTGCGTCCGACACGTTATAGACCATAATTAAAAGTATGTCAGGGGACATTGCCTTAACAGTTGCTTGTTCATCGCTTTCCTTTACAACCGGAAGGTAGTTTACCGAAAGGTAATATACGGAGCAAGTATACTGGACATGTTGCTTTCCCAATACAAGGTTAGCAAGTGGGTGACACAAAACCACAAGTTTTGAGCTAAAATTTTCAAATCTGAAACCCACCAAACCTACAAAAAGAATTTGCAAACACCGGTGAAGGGTTATTCCGGAAAACTTATCTAGGGTAAAAACTAGATTTAATTTTCAAAAGGTCAAATGATTTCATAAAGATCCAATTTCCTAAAGGATCTAAATTTTCATAAGTCATGTGGGACTGTAAACCACATCGTTACTACCATTGTTTATACCGCCATATAGAAATCACTGATGTACAAAGTGTAAAGAATAAAGAAGTGATTCTAGTATTTCAAGACTATATTGCTTGAGGACAAGCAACGCTCAAGTGTGGGAATATTTGATAATGCTAAAAACAAACATATATTTCATAGCATTATTCCTCAAGAAAGACAAGCTTTTAGTTGCAATTGTTCAATTTACAAGTGATATTCGTTTAAATAATAAAAGGTGAAGACAAAAGACAGATTCGACGAATTGAAGACGCAAACGACCAAAAAGCTCAAAAGTACAAAATACAATCAAAGAGGTTCCAATTATTGATAAGAAACGTCTCGAAATTACAAGAGTACAAGATTCAAAACGCAAAGTACAAGATATTAAATTGTACGCAAGGAAGTTCAAAAATCCAGAACCGGGACCAGAGTCAACTCTCAACGCTCGACGCAACGGACTAAAAATTACAAGTCAACTATGCATATAAATATAATATAATATTTAAGTAATTCTTATAATTATTTATATATTATATAATATATTATAAACCGTCGGAAGCTAGGAGCCAAGGCTGGGTGAGCTGTAAAAATCGCGGAGTTTGAAGAAGAAACGGGCTGCGACTCGCGGAGCCCCAAAGTTTGAAACTGCCTATAAAAGCTCGCGCATTCTGATCGTAAAAATCATCTTTTTCTTCTTCTTACTTATATGTAAGAAATATATATATATATATATATATATATATATATATATATATATATATATATATATATATATATATATATATATATATATATATATATATATATATATATATATATATATATATATTTATATTTTAATTTTAATTTTAATTTTAAATCCTAATAATAAGGGTATGTTAGCGAATGTTGTAAGGGTGTAAGTCGAAATTCTTTCCGTGTAACGCTACGCTATTTTTAATCATTGTAAGTTATGTTCAACCTTTTTAATTTAATGTCTCGTAGCTAAGTTATTATTATGCTTATTTAATACCGAAGTAATCATGATGTTGGGCTAAAAATATTAAAATTGGGTAATTGGGCTTTATACCATAATTGGGGTTTGGATAAAAGAACGACACTTGTGGAAATTAGACTATGGGCTATTAATGGGTTTTATATTAACTAAACAATATCTTGTTAATTTAATATACAAACTTATAATTTGACGTATTTATATATAACCACATACGCTTGACTGGGTACGGTGGGCGGGATATCTATAAATACCAATAATTATTCATTTTTATCGGACACGGAACTGGATTAATAGCTAATAGACTTGTTGAAACAGGGGTGAATTACATTCAAGGGTAATTGGTGTAATTGTTAACAAAGTAGTAAAACCTTGGTTTACACGCAGTCGATAACCTGGTGTATTCATTAAACAAAGTATTAAAACCTTGTTACAATTCGAATCCCCAATTAGTTAGAATATTTGACTTCGGGAATAAGAATAATTTGACGAAGGCTTTCGCTCTTTATATTTATGACTGATGGACTATTATGGACAAATCCGTATGGACATATTAAATAATCCAGGACAAAGAACAATTAACCCATGGGAATAAACTAAAATCAATACGTCAAACATCATGATTACGGAAGTTTAAATAAGCATAATTCCTTTATTTTTATATTTAATTGCACTTCTAATTATCGTACTTTTATTTATTGTTATTGTATTTAATTGCACTTTTAATTATCGTACTTTTTAATTATCGCAATTTTATTTTATCGCACTTTTATTTATCGCAATTTCATTATCGTTATTTACTTTACGCTTTAAATTTAGTCTTTTATTTATTTTTAATATTTTACATTAGGTTTTAACTGCTACTAAAGTTTTAAAAATCGACAAACCGGTCATTAAACGATAAACCCCCCCCCCCCCTTATAATAATAATATTACTTATTTATATATTTGTATTTTTATAAATTAAAACTAATATAGCGTTAAGCTTTGTTTAAAGATTCCCTGTGGACGAACCGGACTTACTAAAAACTACACTACTGTACGATTAGGTACACTGCCTATAAGTGTTGTAGAAAGGTTTAAGTATATCTATTCTATAAATAAATAAATATCTTGTGTAAAATTGTATCATATTTAATAGTTTTTCCTGCTAAAATTTAATAGTATTTTATACTCCTTAGCTTTAAACATCGGAGCACAGATAGTTACAGCAAGTGTAATGTCTGGTCTACTTGCAGTTAAGTACATGAGAGAGCCAACCATGCTTCGATAAAGAGTTATATCAAAGGGTTCCTGAATTTCATCCGCATTCAACAAAGTCCTCATTGGGGTTGAAATTGTTCGTAAACCAGTATTTTTAAAATGTTTTAACATATCGTTGATATATTTTATTTGACTGATAAAAATCCCATTTGGTAATTATTTTAATTGTAACCCCAATAAGAAATTGAGCTGGTCAAGCGTGATCATTTCGAATTTGTTGGCCATAAGGTCTCCAAATTCTTTGCATAGGGCTGGGGACGTGGAACCAAAAATAATATCATCAACGTAAATTTGAACTAAAATAATGTAACTGTGGTTTTTACAGATGAAGAGCGTTGTATCAGTTGTTCCACAAGAGAAGCCATTTTCCAGCAAATACTTTGTCAAGGTCTCGTACTGTGCACGCGGTACTTGCTTTAGATCGTACAAAGCTTTCTCCAAGTAGTAAACGTGGTTCGAATGAATAGGATTGACAAATCCTTCTGGTTCATTAACGTAAACTTCCTCTTCAAGATTACCATTCAGAAAAACAGTTTTGACATCCATTCAAACCACCGTGAACTTCATATGAGAAGCATAGTAAGAAAAAGACGAATAGCCTTAATCCTTGCAACCGGAGTAAATGTCTCATCGTAGACAATAACCTCTTGTTGCCAGTATCCTTTTGCCACAAGACCTGCCTTATTTCTAACTACAACCCCATCAGAATCATTATTGTCTTGAATATCCACTTAACCGCGATTCGTCGTTGACCCGTTGGTCGTGGAACTAACCGCCATACTTTCAAGTGTTCAAATTAACCTACTAAGAAAAGCAGTGTACAAACACATGTTCCGAGTAGCCCTTCTAGTTGAAACTAGAGCTGTAGCATCACCAATGATAAGATCAAGCGGATGACTTTTAGTCCATCGGTTGGTATGTGGAAGAGGTTCAGGATCGGTAGTATCAAGTGAATATCAACTGTTGTTGAAGTTGAGCCATGATCCTCTTGTTCTGATGTAACATTGTCTAATGGGTCTGTTTGAGTTTCTGGAGAAACAAATGGAATAGAATCAAGTGATGTATCTTGAACCAGATCAAGAGTAACATCAGGAGGTGGGAGGGAGGATGCAGAAACAACAGGTGAATCAGTGGGTGTTGTATCTTCATCATAGAGACTAGGTTGTGTCTCCATGGTTATTGATTGAGTTGGTGTAACTGGTACGGCATGAACATCTGAGTTTCGTTGAGGAGAGTAAAGAGTATCAAACAAGATATCCAGTTCCTCTGTTGTTACCGTAGGAACACCCTTCTTCGAGAGAAAAAAAGTTACGTGCGGAAGAAGTAGTAGACAAGTTCTGACCGGGTTTTGAACTAAGTTGTTCAAAAGCAATTCCTGATAACTCATCAAAATGAACATTAATACTTTCCTTTATCGTCCTTGTTCTTTTGTGATAAACACGATAAGCAACTTTGTTTGATGAGTATTCGAGAAATATGGCATGATCGCCATGAGCATCAAACTTTCCGAGGCTGTCAAAGTTGTTAAGAACATAGCATATACAACCAAATACATGGAAATATTTAACGTTCGATCGTCTACTATATAACAACTCATAAGGAGTTTTATCAAAACGTTTGTTTATGATACAATGATTTTAGGTATAACATGCAGTTGAAATGCCCTCACCCCACATTTTCGGAGGTAGTTTGGAGTAGGCAAGCATCGTTCGTGTTGCCTTGCACAACGTACGGTTACGTCTTTTGACTAATCCATTCTGTTGGTCCTTGCAGCAGAGAACTGGTGTCAATGCCTTGGTTTATTAAGAAACTATCAAGCGGGTCATTCTTAAATTCCGTCCCATTATCAGTTCGGATACTATTAACATGTTTGTTAAAAGAGTGCTAAGTTTTCTTGATGAACTCAATGATAATGGCGGGTGTCTCAGATTTAGTTCTTGAAAGAAAAATCCATGTAAATCGTGTATAGTCATCAACAATGACAAGCACATTTTTCGGCTACCGAGGCTAGAAATCCTCGTGGGTCCACATAAGTCTATATGCAATAACAGCAAAGAAGTTGAAGTACTAGGGACTTGCTTAAGAGGATGATTAGTCCGAATAAGTTTACCCATTGCACATGATCGACACACATGATGGTTATCATAATGAAAGCTAGGAATACCATCATCTAAGTCTTTAGAGACTAGTCGATTAATTCCCTTGTAATTCAGCTGTGACATCCGGTGATGCTATGACCAAAAATTTTCTTTTGTCGAACGTGCAACCAAACACAAATTACCATGTGTTGGAGCATCATTAAGGCCAATAGTATATAGTGAAGCACATCATTTACCAACAAGGAGAGCATTTCCATTGGTGCATTGCACCGAACACTGAAGACGTTTGAATAGGACTTTGAGATCTCCATGGCAGAATTGGGTTACACTAAACAAACTACAACCCAGGCCTTCAACGTATGAGACTCATTTGAACGTTATGCCATTTTCACATAATATCCATAACCCGTTATTTCCGCAATTTCATCATTCCCAAAAGTAACCATTCTTAGGAATTTGTGAACATAATTGACAAGCAAGGATTTATCGCCCGTCATGTGTCGAGAACAACTGGAGTCGATGTACCACAAAAAAAATGTCGAAACCCTGTAAACTTTAAGTTTCCTAGAGTTTAGGTACCTAAAGTTGCTTAGGTCCTCTACGGTTAGTACCAGCAACAAACTTTGGATCACATATATATGTAACACATAAAGCATCATGTAATTTAAACTTTAAAGCATCATTCAAAAGCACATTACATGTAGCATCATAAGTAATCTCAAGTTTTACACTATTATCAGAAGTCTTCACACACAACTTATTCTAAGAAGATGTTTTGTTCACAAAAGTAAAATGAAATACATGAGATGGTTTCCTAGGTCGTCTAGCAGATTTCATGGTTTTGTTTACTACTTGCTTAGAGCATGACTTAGATACCCATTTGGACTTGTAATTCAAGTTTGGATTATAACATGTGACAAGAAAAACACCTTTGTTAGTTAGACGTCCAAACTTTTCAGTTGACATGTGAGATGATTGACTTTCCATAATTTCCATTTTGATTTTACGTTCTATTTCATCAAGCTCACTCAAATCAGGTTTTGGACATGTGTGTTGTTTTGAAGACTTCACTGGTTTCTTTAAAAGACTTTCCTTTGTATGATTTGACATTAACATCATAGGAAGCTGTTCAGTAGAATAAGAACCATCTGGATGAGGAACCTTCTTAACAATAAATTGCTTCGAAGGTGAATCATTCGAAACACGTTTCCCCAAGTTTGAACATAAAGGATTTTTAAGAATAGTAATGGGTTTAGAAGCATTAAATAGTGTTTGTCCCTTAATCTTATTATCAATCCCTCCAGCACATTTAGAAACTTTGTTCACACAAACAGATTCAATTTGTGTGTGCTTTTGGAGAATCCTGCTTATGTGTGTTAGCCTGCTTTAATAGAACTATCTTAAGATTTAATCTCTTAATCTCAAGACAAAATTCCTCAGCAAAAACTAAGACTTCACCTTCCCTAAAAGCATAAGTACATTCTTTCTTAGGAAGTGGAGATAGTTTATCACACATTTTAAACATTTGTTGCAAAGATTGACATCTAAGTTGCATTACAACATTTTCTTTCTCAAGTGTGTCAACTAGATGATTTAAATCTAACTTTTCAGGCTTTGCTTCAGTTGGTTCTACCTTAGGTTCAACTTTTGATTCTACCTTAGGTTCTACCTTTACATCTAAAGCCTTGTGACCTAGTGATTTTGACTTAGCAAGTTTCGACTTCTTTTCCATGTTGTCTAAAGTAGTTGCAACCTTCTTGGTTAAGTCATTTAGTTCATATGCTAGGTATTCACTGATTTTAACTTTTGAAACAGGACATGCAGTTAAGGCCGGTAGAACTGTTTTTTCTTCAATAGCAGGTTGATCAAACACCTTATCTATGGTAATGCAAGAACTAGATTTGCCAAAAACTTCATTCTCAAGCATTAAAATGTGCTTTTCTAGCATGAGTGTCGGAATGTAAACCAATCTATGCGTAGGTACATAATCAGCATTTTGCATATTCTGTTCATGTTCAACTAGCTCTTATAAGATACTAGGATTAGGTTTTCTCATTTTATCATTAATCTTTTCATACATCAAGCTATTTTGATACTATTTCTTAGAAGAACGATTAGCAATAATATCATCAAAATCAGCATCAGAAGCATGAACAAAATGATATGGTAAACCAGCTTGAAAATAATCAGAATGATATAAGCCTGAAATCTTTTTGAAAATATCATCCAACGTCTTGGGATCTTCATAACCAACCCCCCACTTATAACCATGAATTGTTTTCGGTCTATTCATAAAGATTTTTTGCTTTGAATGTTCCATATTAATTATAGCTCTTGATTGCTCTGTTCGATAAAGTTTTTTCTCATATCATGCAAGTTGAGCTTTCATTTGAAGAGCATCTTTATTGAATAGTAAAATTTCTGCTTTCTTTATAATTAAGATTTCTTCCAAATGAACAATTTTCTTATTTAACTTAAAAATCGTGGGTTCATGTTGTTCTTTTAGGTCAGAAATATCTTTTTCTAAGAATTGAACTTTCTTCGCAAGACGTTCGGATTTCAAACGATAATCCGTTCTTTCAATTTTAATCGGAAGAATTGACTTCTTAAGTTCTTCCAACTCAGTATCCATTGAGCTGAGTTGGGTTCATAAACGATTCACTTTCGATTGTGAATTGGATGATGATGATGATGAAGATATAGTCTCATTTTGTTTGATTTTATCTTTTAAAACTTTGTTTTCATTTTTCAAACCATTAACTTCTTTAGTGATCGAGACTAAATTCTTCATCAATGTGTTTTTCATGTTCACAAAATCAGTTGGGATTTCAGTAAATTGTACCTTATCATCATTAGATGTTGAGTCTGAGTTCTCCATTGCTTCCTTAGCTTTGATAAGCTTAGTCACCTTGCAGACATTGGCATGTTCCTCTTCGAATTCTGAATCATACGTCCAATTGAACCAAGTATCATCAACTGGTTTCAGCTCTCCCCCAGTCTCCATAACCTTTACCATCAACATTTTCTTCTTGTAGTAAGCCGCATCCTTCTTCTTAGGCATTTTGCATTCACGTGAGAAATGACCAGATTTGCCACAATTATAGCAGATTGAATTTTCCTTCTTGGAATCTTCAGTATGTTGATGTTTTGAGAAATCAGGTTTCTTGTAGTAGGAGGAAGATGATGAATTCTTACATTGGTTGTTTGATTTGCCTTTAAACTTGTACTTGTTCAAAGTCTTGGTGAACATAGTAGCCATCTTGACTAGTACAAGGTGAGAATCATCAACATCCGAAAGGTTGAGCCCTTCAGAATCAGTTGATTCTTCAACAAGCACTTTCTTTGATAAGCTTTTGGAAGTAGTGTAAGATTTTCTTTTCTTCTTAGCAATGAGGGCAAGTGGATCACCTGGAGAAGACTCTTTCCTTTCATCTTAAAGTTTAGACATGGCTGGCTGATATTGCATAAGGACTCCAACTAGCTCATGAATATTCAACTTATCAATCTCTTTGGTAGATAGAATGATGGTTCCGGAAGGAATCCAATTAGAATTGTTTCATGTTGATCTCAGCATTCACTTTAGTAATCTTGCACCTTTTCAATTCATTCAGAACACCATTGAAACTTCTGTAGGTATCCTTAAGAAGTTCTTCAGGTTCCTGCTTGAAATCTTCATAAAGTCCGAGAGCCTTATTCAGCTTAGTGACATCAGACATGTCATAACCTTCTTGTTGTCTTTTAATCTCATCTCATATGTCTTTAATACTTGTATTTCTATCAACATTCTCAAATAACTCATACGGGATAGCTTGCATGATGACATTTTTGGCCTCAATATCACCAGGAACTCTATCTTGTTTCTCTCTAGAAAGTTCATAGACTGGTATTGGTAGAACGGTTTCTGGATGAAATTCAGTAACTGGTCCTTCTTTCAAAGAAGCCCAAATGTAATTTTCTTTCTCACCCTTGTAGTCTATGTACTGAGTGATATGATGGAGCCAATGGTTATACTTTCCATTAAACAATACAGGAGGTATAGAATCTGATCCAATAATCAAAGTATCTTGAGTAATTTTGACAAAATCTGAGGTAGATTCGGTAATGATTCATTAAATCACAAAATCCAAGATTCGGATTCAAAAACTAACAAGGTGTCAGATTCATGTTCAGTACTGTAGCAGATTCGGGTTCGGTATCTATTTCGAACTGTAACAAATTCGGTATATCAGATTCTGTAACAGATTTTGATAAAAATTAACAAGAATCTCACACAGATTCGGTAAGTGTAGGATTTAAAGTCTTAGAACACTTAAACCCTAAAATATATTAAGTATATTTGAGATTCAGTTTCGGTAAACAGGATTTTGTAATTCTTGTAAAGAATCATAAACCAGATGAAATCTAATTCTTAACACTTGAATTGAATTCGATAACCTTTCTGCAAAAGTAAACAAATTAGTAACAACTAAAAATCAAAGCAACCGAATGTGTATACCGAATGTCAACTGTAGCAGTTGACAAACCAAATCTAAGTGTGAAACTTAGATTATTGATCAAAACTCTGCTGAAACCACTTGAATTAGTATTATCAAACTGAATGTGACTGAATCACAAACACACCATAATCAACAACACCTTAACTAAATTGTTAAGATGAAGTAGATTCGGTGAGGCAGTTGAAATACCGAATGAGGATTAAATCACCAAAAAATGATGAATCAATGAAATCAAACCGTCAGATAGTTTCCTAATCACCTCATGAACACAACTAAATCCACGTATCTTCAATTGAACACAGAAACAAGCTGAATTGATCGAATATTTAGAGTATTAGCCACGAACTCTACATAATAGCTTGAATCTCCATAATTGATGTTGTAAAGATGTAATGATGATCGAATAACTTTCTAATGTATCTAATAAACCTTCGCTGAACTTTTCACACAAATCTGAACGTCAGATAATCAAATCCGAGCTTGCCAAATATGATATAAACTAATCAAATGTGTTCAGAACTTGAAATCTTCAATCTCTGGATCGATATAGTGATGTAGTATCACTTCTTATAAGCTCTGATACCAAATGATAGGTCAGATTATGATGAGAAATGAAGAAATCAAAGATAGAATGATATCCAGGTGAACAGTTAATAGATTCGGTATCAGAGAGAATTTCAGTATTACAATATTCCACAGCTTCTTAAAATCAGAGTAATGCAACGGCTATCAAATTAGGACTACTAAGGTTCCTTATATAGCCCTGTTCGAAGGAACCATCTAATAAGATTGTTTCACAATAATACTATACAACTTTGGGGTCCTAACAATTGTTTTAGGTCCATTCATAAAGATTGTTTGCTTTAAAAGTTTCATGTTAATTATAGATTTTGATTGCTCTGTTTGATAAAGTTTTTCTTCATATCGTAGAGGTTGAGCTTTCATTTGAAGAGCATCTTTATTAAATAGTGAAATTTCAGCTTACTTTTTTATTAAGGCTTCTTCCAATTGAACAATTTTATTGTTTAATTTGGAAATCGTGGGTTTGTGTTGTTCTTTTAGGTCAGAAAGATCTTTTTCTAAGAATTGAACTTTCTCCGCAAGACGTTCAGATTTCATTAGATAATCCGTTCTTTCAATTTTGATCGAAAAAATTGACTTCTTAAGTTCTTCCAACTCAGTGTCCACTGAGCTGAGTTAGGTCCTCAAACGATTCACTTCTAATTGTGAATTTGATGATGAAGAAGATTTAGTCTCATTTTGTTTGATTTTATCTTTTAAAGCTTTATTTTCTATTTTCAAACCTTTAATTTCTTTAGTGATTGAGATTAAATTCTTCATCAATGTGTTTTACATGTTCACAAAATTAATTGGGATTTCAGTCAATTGTACATCATCATCATCAGATGTTGAGTCAGTGTTCTCCATTGCTTCCTTACCTTTGATAAGCTTGATCACCTTGCAGACATTGGCATGTTCCTCCTCGAATTCTGAATCATCCGTTCAGTTGACCAAGTATCATCAATCGGTTTTAGCTCTCCTCCAGTCTCCATAACCTTTGTCATCAACATTTTCTACTTATAGTAAGTTGCATCCTTCTTCTTTGGCATTTTGCATTCACGGGAGAAATGGCCAGCTTTGCCACAATTAAGCAGAGTGAATCTTCCTTCTTTTAATCTTCAGAATGTTGAGGTTTTGAGAAATCAGGGTTTCTTGTAGTAGGAGGAAGAAGATGAATTCTTGCATTGGTTGCTCGATATGCCTTTAAACTTGTACTTGTTCAAAGATTTAGTGAACATAGCAGCCATCTTGACTAGTTTAAGGTGAGAATCATCAACATCCGAAATATTAAGTCCTTCAGAATCAATTGACAATTCAACAAGCAGTTTCTTTGATAAGTATTTAGAAGTAGTGTAAGATTTGCTCTTCTTCTTAGCAATGAGAGCAAGTGGATCACCCGGAGAAGAATCTTTCCTTTCATCTTGAAGCTTAGACACGGCTGGCTGATAATGCATAAGGACACCAACTAGCTCATGAATATTCAGCTTATCAATCTCCTCGGTAGATTGAATGATGGTTCTGTATAGAAGCCAATCAGAATTGAGCTTTTTGAGAAACTTCATGTTGATCTTAGCATTCACCTTAATAATCTTGACCTTTTTCAACTCATTGAGAACACCTCTGAAACATCTGTAGGCATCTTTGAGAAGTTCATTAGATTCCTGCTTGAAAACTTCATGAAGTCCTAGGGCCTTATTCAGCTTAGTGACATCAATCATGTCATAACCTTCTTGTTGCCTTTTAATCTCATCCCATATGTCCTTAGCAGATATGTTGCTATCAACATATTCAAACAAATCATACGGGATAGCTTGTATGATGATGTTTTTGGCTTCAATATCACCCTGAGCACGCTCTCGTTTCTCACCAGAAAGTTCATAGACTGGTATTGGAAGACCGATTTCTGAATGAAATTCAGTAACTGGACCATCTCTCAAAGAAGCTCAATGTACTTTGCCTTCTCGCCCTTGTAGTCTACGTATTGAATAATACGATGGAGCCACTAGTAATACTTGTCATCAAACAATACAGGAGGTCTAGAATCAGATCCAATAATCAAAGTACTTTGAGTAGACATTTTGACAAAATCTGAGGTAGATTCGGTAGTCGATTTGGTAAATCATAAAATCCAAGATTCAGATTCAAAATCTAGCAATAAACAAGTTTGCTGTCAGATTCGGGTTCGGTACTGTAGTAGATTCGGGTTCAGCATCAGTTTCGGTACTGTAGCAGACTCGGGTTCGGTAACAATTTTGGTAAAACTAGATTCTGTAAAGAATCACAAGCAAATGATTTGTATGCTAAAACTTAAACTGGATTTGGTAACCTTTCTGCAAAAGGAAAAAAGTTAGTAATAATTGAAAATCAAATCAATCGAATGTTAACCGAATGTCAACTATAACAGTTGATACACCGAATCTAAGACTGAAACTTAGAGAACTGATTGAAACTTTGTTGAAACCACTTAAATTAGCTGCGTATAATCAAACCAAATGTGACTGAATCACAAACACACCACAATCAGCAATACCTTAACTAAATTTCTGAGATGACACAGATTCAGTGAGGCAGTTAATATATCGAATGTAGAGCAAATCACCAAATAATGTTGAATCAATGAAATCAAACCGTCAGATAGTTGCCTAATCACCTCACGAACACAACTAAATCCACTGATCTTCAATTGAATACAGAAACAAACTGAATTCACCGAATGTTAGAGTTTTAGCCACGAACTCTACAAAATAGCTTGATTCTTCATAATTGATGTTGTGAAGCTGTTCTGTTGATCGAAAAACTTTCTATATCTAATAAACCTTCGGTGAGTTTTTCACACAAATCTGAACGTCAGATAATCATATTCGAGTTTGCTGAATCTAATTCAATCTAACCAAATGTGTTTAGAACTTGAAATCTTCAATCTAGATTGATATAGTGATGTAGTATCACTTTTTGGAAGCTCTGATACCAAATGATAGGTCAGATAATGATGAGAATTGAAGAAACAAGAGTTAGAATGAGATTCGGGTGAATAGTAAACAGATTCGGTATTAGAGAGTGATTCGGTTACAATGATATTCCACAGCTTCTTAAACTCGGTTAAATGCAATGGCTATCTATTTAGGACTACTAAGGTTCCTTATATTGTCCTCTTCTAAGGAACCATCTAATAAGCTTGTTTCATAATAACATTGTCTAACTTTGGGGTCCTAACAATATATGTATGTATGTATGTATATTTAGGTATGTATGTTTATGTATGTACGTACGTACTCTTACGTGTGTATGTATGCATGTATGTATGTATATGTGTGTGTGTGTGTATATATATATATATATATATATATATATATATATATATATATATATATATATATATCTAACTATATATAAATCTATTTTCATATGCCCTATGTATCATCTCCTCCTTCAATCAAGCCCCACTTGGGAAATAATCTCTACTCACAATAAACCTATACATATACAAGATTTGTTCCTATATTTTTTACCTCACAAACTACCTATACATATATATACATACACCACATCACCATCCCATGTGCCTAACAATTTGAAATCAATTTCAAATTTGAATTTTTGGGGTCCTTTTATTTAATTATTTATTATTTATATATTGTGTAAGTACATTGGGAAAGTAGAACACTTACTTTTTATGATACACCCATGTGATCAAGCATCTTTATCAATGTATGTGTGTAGGTTTTTAAAATATATCAAGATCCAAATATATCCAAATCAAATATTTAGATCTATAGTGAAAGGACCGGTCCTAATCCACCCGGACGAAGTCTTCGACAGTTGGTCCCATTGCGATGATCGACTCCAAATAATATGTTTAATATGAGTTAATGCACAGCGGAAGACTTAATTCGTACCTGAGAATAACATGCTTTAAAATGTCAACATAAAGTTGGTGAGATATATAGGTTTGATGCTAGGAGCGTAATAACTATGGACCACAAGATTTCATATATTTAAACATAATACACTCGCAAGTGTATGTAAAAGTAGTTGAGCACTTGGTAACCATACTTAACATTTAAATCATCACAGCATATTGTTAAATAATCACTACACCGTACCAAGTGTAGTATACAGAAACGAAGTACTGTGCAACCGTTGAAAACTGGTCGTCCAGTCCGGTTGGGGTTGTCAGGCCCGATAGATCTATCAACAGGATTCGCGTTTACATTCCTCATGTAAATATTAGCTACCAAGTATAAAGAAATATGCCATGGTACAACTCAACATAGAATTTATTTTTGATCACTTGTGTCCATAGCGTAAATCATAAAATGCATGTATTCTCATCCCAATATGTTTAGAGTTTAAAAAGGGACTATATACTCACCGTACTGTATTTTGTAGTAAAAATACATATAACATCATTGAACAAGTATAAGGTTTGCCTCAGATTCACGAACCTATATAATTTATATATAAATTTATCAACACATATAATGGTAATCGAACAAGTTACATATTATTAGCGATATAATTGTTATTTTAATATTTCATTAATAACCTCATTACATATATTTATATTTTTATATACTTATAATGATAATGAAAATGATAATTTTCATAAAAAATACTTTTGTTAATATTAATAATTTCAAAAATAGTAATTTTAAGGGTAATACTAATAATAGTAATAATAATAATAATGATAAGTATAATTATAGAAATGATAGTAATAATAATGATTATCTTAACAAAATAATAATAATAATAATAATAATAATAATAATAATAATAATAATAATAATAATAATAATAATAATAATAATAATAATATTAACAATACTTAATAATAATAATAATAATAATAATAATTATTATTATTATTATTATTATTAATTAAAAGACTACCTTAAGGAAACTGGCCTAAAAAGGAATAACAGTCCATGCCCGGGCTCGAACACGAGACCCCTCAATTAGACACACGCCCCCTTACCACTCCTCCATCCCATTCTTTTCTGTTTTATCCCCATTTTAATTGGTTATAACCCGTACCCAGTTATTTCCCCAACTTCTTCTTCTTCATATCACTTCGTCGACCAGGGACTTTAATCAACACCACTAATTTACTAAACGATGTAATTTCATTCTTTGAAACAGAAAAGAGTTGTAATCATGAATGAGATTTAATCAGTGAACGAAATTAATTAAAAAAATAAAGGAAACAGATGTAAAAACCCGTTATAAACTCAAATGCCAATTTCAATTTTTAAAACGTTTTATCTTAAACTTACAACATGAAAGAGGTCCCAAATCAACCCTATAAACTTTCTGTTTCGTTAATTGATCCAGAAATATCACACAACCATCGAATTTCTTGATAAATCAAACGTTTGACTTTTTTAAAATTTTACTTTGACTCGTAAATTCATAATCGTTATTTCGAATTGGCTTTTGTAATTTTGAGGAAAGTTTCAAGTAATGAATTAGAAGACTTCTGCACTTCCACTTTCTTCCAATTTATTTTAAATCGATCATACAATCAAATGGATTTCGGAATCAGGATGAAGAAGAAACAGAGAAAAAGAAAAAAAATAAAAAGAACCCGAAAGCTAAATTATCTCTGGAGATTTGGATGATACAGTTTATATGTTATATAGCAAAGTATTAAACGATTGAGGTTGTTGTGGTAGGGTAGATGATCGCGACATGGTGTCACGAGGTAATAGAAAAACATAATCAGATAAAAATACAGATAGAGATGTATATATATATATATATTTATCTTACGCATTTTTTTTAACTCCTTACCTTTTATAATTAAATTTAATTAATAAATATAAATGTATTATCAATAATACTGTTATTATTAATAAATAATAATAATAACATTATAATAATAATTATTAATAATAATGCTATTTATGATACTATTAATAATAATAATGCTATCATAATAATAAAAATATTACTAAGTTATTTTATAATATCACTATTAATTAAGTATGTTAATAATTTTAGTAATAATAATAATGATATTTAATTATATTAATACTACTGTTAACTATTAATAATAATACTAATTATAATAATATTCCTATTAATAATGAAAGTAATAATAATATTGTATCAAATTACATATATCATAATATATATATAAATTTTATTGGTATTAATAACACTAATATTCTTATTAATGTTAATGTTTATCATAATTTAACTTGTAATAAAATTTAATATAATATTGTTCAATTTATTAATTATGTAATGGGTACTACTTATATAATATATATTAAATATATTTTGAATATTTAATCTTTATATAATTTAATATACTATAACATACATTTATCAATTATGTATAGTATCATATAGATATTAATATACATATATATATATATATATATATATATATATATATATATATATATATATATATATATATATATATATATATATATATATATACATATATATATTTATTTTAATAACATCTTATTTATTTTGTAAATTACTTTACATGTTTAAATTAAATCAATTGATTAAATGGTATTATATTAATTCAAATAAATATATACACATATACATTTACATATTTATTTTCACACAATTATTCATGAATCGTCAGGAATAGTCAAAGGGTAATTGATTATCTGAATATAGATTTCAAATTTTCTAGACTCAACATTACAGATTTTGCTTATCGTGTCGGAAACATATAAAGATTAAGGTTTAAATTTGGTCGAAAATTTCTGGGTCGTTACAGTACCCACCCGTTAAAGAAATTTCGTCCCCAAAATTTGATCGAGATTGTCATGACTAACAATAAAATATTTTTATGACAAATATGAATTGATAACTAGAGTTTTATCACCATTTAGTAATAGTGGTAAAACAATTCGATTATATGAAGCGTACGAGTGGAGCAGTTACAAGAGATTGAGATAGAGATTTAACTTTTGACGTAGTCACAGTGAATTTCCGGAATTTAAGGGATTTAAAAGAAAATCTTGAAAATCTAAAAGATCTGACTCTTCGGCGAATAAGGAAATTATGATCTTCTTTGATTTAATGCGCCAATCTGTTTCGATTTCTCTGTCGGATATTTCACTATAAATCCACCCATTTGTTTCTTTATTTTCCACAACTCACATCTTCTACACTTTCTTCTTAATTCCTACTTTAAGACATTCGCCAATATGCTCCATCCCATTCTGATCCTTGATATACTCTTAATTTTTACTTCTATCATCCTTCTCTTTCATCTACCACCGGAGGATCTTATTTACTTTTACTATTATCTTGGGAGTATAGTGTTATTAATTTTCCCGTGCCTTTACGTGGCAATACGTATTGATATGCATGGTTTGTAGTTTCGGGGTTGTTATTGGGTTTCTTATCTTCCATTATATTTCGATGTCCCTACTTCTGTCTTCCATAATCATTGTCATTCATAGTTAATACTCTCTCTTATTTACTGCGATTTATACTCCGACTTCTACTTCGGAGCTTCATTCTTTCATTTCCTCTTCTTGCAATTAAGCATCTCTTGTAATGGTCCAGAATTTGTAGCTACAGATTCCAGAATGAACACAGTAAATTTTCTAAGAAGGAATGGTAATGGTACGATTTTTGATTTGTCAAATTACCATAATATCCTGGAAAATACCGAATCATCAAGAAATATTTTCTTGATATTTTTAGAATCTATATAGAATGTAAGAGCCATGTAACATGACACATGATGATGGTACTGTAAATCATCACATTCCATTAGAAACTCAACATGACTTACTGTAATATAATGACGTTGATCAAGTGTCATTATATTATACTAATCCATGCTTCAGTTCCCAACACTACTTCAAAACATTCATATATTAAACTCAGAGGTTTCAAAATTTAGAAACTAACACAGTTTCTTTTACGTTGTAACGCAGATATTATGGAGAGATAAATGGTCTCAGATAAGAATAGTTGTAAAAATATCTCCAGAAATATGAAGAATATTTATAACGGAAGATATGAAGATATCTTATAATATCTAAGATAAGATGATGATGAAGAATATCATCTGGAAAGGTTTAGAATAAGGAGTAGGGTTCTTACTAACGGTTTCAGTAAGCACTGAATCATTTGAATTCTTTGAAGTCAAACTTATTCCTTGTGATTTGTCCACGGCTTCCTTCATAATTTCGCATAATTCGCTTTTCAATACTAATTTTTTTTTCTATTGAGCGTTTCTAACACTCCCTTCTTTATCATCAACTTTTGGCCATTAAGACCATCTACAACATGCTGCTTCGTCAGCATTTTCAAAGTTAATGGATCTGGGTCATCGGTTATCAAACCGAGGTGGTTTTAGGATAATGGTGTTTTTAGATGATTAAATAGTGATGGTACTATGGTGGAATATAAAAGATTCTCCGGTAACAATGAGGAAAGCTAATCGTATATATCAAAGTTATAATAAGGTTGATTCGAACGAAGAGTCGAAATTGGCTTGATGGAGCCGTGACAAAATTTGCTACTTTGAAAAGGAGTCATAAGGTTGTTTTTGCTAATAAATGCCAAAGAATTCGACGTGAGTACATGTTAAACTATAACTTTGGGTTCAAGAGTTTTTCATGTGTATAGATCTTTTCTTCTATAGATGAAGTGCGGTCGGTTCAACTTCTCGATTGAGGTATTTTCAAGAATCCTGATAGGTGTGTATGCGGATTGTAATCGTCGAGATACAAATGAGGTTTAGGATGAAATCAAGTGGCAAGCTTGAAGAATTGTTTAGTTTCATATGTTATAATCAATATTTTAATTCATTTTAATTGTCCAAAGTTATCAGTCCAATAGTCCAATTGTCCAATGGTCCAATAGTTCAATGATTCATATACAGTTTAATATATAATATTCGAATTAATTAATACGTATCGTGACCCGTGTACCGGTCTCAGTATTGATCACAACTCAAACCATATATATATTTTGGAATCAACCCCAACCCTGTATAGCCAACTCCAACATTCACATATAGAGTGTCTATGGTTGTTCCGAAATATATATATAGATGGGTCGACATGATAGGTCGAAACCTTGTATACGTGTCCCGTTATTTATAGTGCGTAAAATAAGTAAATATATATCATGACCCGTGTACAACGTATTGTCTCAGAATTAATCCGACGTATTGTGTACATGTGTCCCGATGGTATGTAAAGTGCATAAAATAAAATAACAGAAATTAAATGACGATAAATAAAATTGCGATAATTAAAATGTAGTACGGAATTAACAGTTAGCTGGAACAGTTAGCGTGAAATCTGAACAATATTTCAATTAATTAGTTCGTTTGTTTCTAACAAATTTTATTTTGTCCGATGTTTTCTTCGTTATGCCACTTGTTGGATTCTGATAGGTCAAAATCCAAATATGAAATTGAATGAAAACGGTTATTCGGTGGTGAAAGGATACGTATATCAGTGGTTGTAAGTAGGATAGTAAATGACCGTTGAATCAGATTCGAAGAATGTACAGTGTAACTTATTAATGTGAAATCAAAAATATTTCTCGGGTACTACCTACCCGTTAAAATATTTTCACCATTAACAGTTTGTACGAAAGAATTTTTAATCACAATCTTTATGAAAATATACTTGCATATATATTTTCTTCAGATGTAATTATGGATCTAATGAGTCAACAAGATATTAAACTCATTTTATTTATCGTTATGATCTCTAAAACATTAGAGATTACATAATCGCCACGTCGAACGAAGATAAATGAGGTAGAACGATATGTAAAGCGAAGATAATCGATGTAGAACGATATGTAGAACGAAGATCATACTCGAAGTACAGATGGTGATATTAAAGCGTGTGAGGTTGATATCCGAGATACAGATTGTGATGTTGAGAGTTATAGCGTGATTGTGGTTTGGGGTGATAAGGGTACTGTCGGCGTTGATGATGGTGGTGCTAATTATGCTGCTGGTGCTGCTGCTGGTGTTTGTAACCTTCGCACCATGTTCTCTAAAGCCGTCACGCGAGCGCGTAGTTCGTTAACTTCTGCTAGTACACCGGGATGATTGGCGGTTGAAGCGAGCGGATGAATAAGATTCAAAATATGGGATATTATATAATCGTGACGAGATACTCTAGAAATGAGAGAGAAAATGGTTTCTCGAACAGGTTCACCGGTAAGTGCTTCAGGTTCATCACCAAGAGGGCAATTTGGTGGATGGAAAGGATCACCCTCTTCCTGTCTCTAATGATTGAGGAGGCTACGGACCCATCCCCAATTCATCCAGAATAGATGATGGGAAATTGGTTGATCCATTACGGTGACGCTGCTCTCGGAGCCCGAATGGAAATCCATATCGGCGTAGCTGTCAGAGTCTGAGGAATTCGAACTAGATGCGGAATCCATCTCGTATAGTCGGGGAAATGAATTTTTGGTATGGAATAGATTGTAGGAGTTAGATTTGGTACTCTTCAATACATAATTTACATATGTATATATAATATCAAAATCGCATAAGTTACGGAGGAATCTACGGAAGCTGTCAGGCAAAAGTAACAATAACAGATACGCTACGATATGAATTTATCTATACACTGTCTATGCAATAGAGGCAGTAAGACGTGTCTAGACTTTAAGGATGATAAGCAAGTAATTTTTGACACGAAATGATATGCAAAACGTTTGACATGCAGACACGGTCGAAGTCCAGACCCACTAATGCATCTAAACAACTATCAGTTAGACACACTAATGCAAGACCTGGTTCGCTAAGACCACCGCTCTGATACCAACTGAAATGACCGGTCCTAATCCACCCGGACGAAGTCTTCGACAGTTGGTCCCATTGCGATGATCGACTCCAAATAATATCTTTAATATGAGTTAATGCACAGCGGAAGACTTAATTCGTACCTGAGAATAACATGCTTTAAAACGTCAACATAAAGTTGGTGAGATATATAGGTTTGATGCTAGGAGCGTAATAACTATGGACCACAAGATTTCATATATTTAAACATAATACACTCGCAAGTGTATGTAAAAGTAGTTGAGCACTTGGTAACCATACTTAACATTTAAATCATCGCAGCATATTCTTAAATAATCACTACACCGTACCAAGTGTAGTATACAGAAACGAAGTACTGTGCAACCGTTGAAAACTGGTCGTCCAGCCCGGTTGGGGTTGTCAGGCCCGATAGATCTATCAACAGGATTCGCATTTACATTCCTCATGTAAATATTAGCTACCAAGTATAAAGAAATATGCCATGGTACAACTCAACATAGAATTTATTTTTGATCACTTGTGTCCATAGCGTAAATCATAAAATGCATGTATTCTCATCTCAAAATGTTTAGAGTTTAAAAAGGGACTATATACTCACCGTACTGTATTTTGTAGTAAAAATACATATAACATCATTGAACAAGTATAAGGTTGGCCTCAGATTCACGAACCTATATAATTTATATATAAATTTATCAACACATATAATGGTAATCGAACAAGTTACATATTATTAGCGATATAATTGTTATTTTAATATTTCATTAATAACCTCATTACATATATTTATATTTTTATATACTTATAATGATAATGAAAATGATAATTTTCATAAAAAATACTTTTGTTAATATTAATAATTTCAAAAATAGTAATTTTAAGGGTAATACTAATAATAGTAATAATAATAATAATAATGATAAGTATAATTATAGAAATGATAGTAATAATAATGATTATCTTAACAAAATAATAATAATAATAATAATAATAATAATAATAATTAATTAAAAGATTACCTTAAGGAAACTGGCCTAAAAAGGAATAACAGTCCATGCCCGGGCTCGAACACGAGACCCCTCAATTAGACACACGCCCCCTTACCACTCCTCCATCCCATTCTTTTCTGTTTTATTCCCATTTTAATTGGTTATAACACGTACCCAGTTATTTCCCCAACTTCTTCTTCTTCATATCACTTCGTCGACCAGGGACTTTAATCAACACCACTAATTTACTAAACGATGTAATTTCATTCTTTGAAACAGAAAAGAGTTGTAATCGTGATTGGGATTTAATCAGTGAAAGAAATTAATTAAAAAAAATAAAAGAAACAGATGTAAAAACCCGTTATAAACTCAAATGCCATTTTCAATTTTTAAAACGTTTTATCTTAAACTTACAACATGAAAGAGGTCCCAAATCAACCCTATAAACTTTCTGTTTCGTTAATTGATCCAGAAATATCACACAACCATCGAATTTCTTGATAAATCAAACGTTTGACTTTTTTAAAATTTTGCTTTGACTCGTAAATTCATAATCGTTATTTCGAATTAGCTTTTGTAATTTTGAGGAAAGTTTCAAGTAATGAATTAGAACACTTCTGCACTTCCACTTTCTTCCAATTTATTTTGAATCGATCATACAATCAAATGGATTTTGGAATCAGGATGAAGAAGAAACAGAGAAAAAGAAAAAAAATAAAAAGAACCCGAAAGCTAAATTATCTCTGGAGATTTGGATGATACGATTTATATGTTATATAGCAAAGTATTAAATGATTGAGGTTGTTGTGGTAGGGTAGATGATCGCGACATGATGTCACGAGGTAATAGAAAAACAGAATCAGATAAAAATACAGATAGAGATGTATATATATATATATATATTTATCTTACGCATTTTTTTTAACTCCTTACCTTTTATAATTAAATTTAATTAATAAATATAAATGTATTATCAATAATACTATTATTATTAATAAATAATAATAATAACATTATAATAATAATTATTAATAATAATGCTATTTATGATACTATTAATAATAATAATGCTATCATAATAATAAAAATATTACTAAGTTATTTTATAATATCACTATTAATTAAGTATGTTAATAATTTTAGTAATAATAATGATATTTCATTATATTAATACTACTGTTAAATATTAATAATAATACTAATTATAATAATATTCCTATTAATAATGAAAGTAATAATAATATTGTATCAAATTACATATATCATAATATATATATAAATTTTATTGGTATTATTAACACTAATATTCTTATTAATGTTAATGTTTATCATAATTTAACTTGTAATAAAATTTAATATACTATTGTTCAATTTATTAATTATGTAATGGGTACTACTTATATAATATATATTAAATATATTTTGAATATTTAATCTTTATATAATTTAATATACTATAACATACATTTATCAATTATGTATAGTATCATATAGATATAGATATATATATATATATATATATATATATATATATATATATATATATATATATATATATATATATATATATATATATATATATATATATATATATATATATATATATAATAACATCTTATTTATTTTGTAAATTACTTTACATGTTTAAATTAAATCAATTGATTAAATGGTATTATATTAATTCAAATAAATATATACACATTTACATTTACATATTTATTTTCACACAATTATTCGTGAATCGTCAGGAATAGTCAAAGGGTAATTTATTATCTGAATATAGATTTCAAATTTTCTAGACTCAACATTACAGATTTTGCTTATCGTGTCGGAAATATATAAAGATTAAGGTTTAAATTTGGTCGGAAATTTCCGGGTCGTTACATACAGAAGTAAAATAAATGCTCTCAAACTCTCTCTCTTCTTCATCTTCTGATACGACCTCTTTTCCTAGTATTCATCCTAATTGTTCTTCAATAATCTCTGGTAATTAATCGTATTCACACTAAAATCTTATTAATTTCAGTATCATCGCAATTGTTATCATTACCAGATTCCATCGGCTCCCAAAAGCATCATATCCACCGGATCAGCAGCGCCATTTTCATTTAAAAGTTAGGGTTTCTTCAATTGAAATTTCGGATTACATTATACTTCTTTCTATTCAATTTATTTTTTTGGCTACGTTTACTGATTTTGTCTATTGGCTTTATTGATTATCAGATGTTCGTATCGGTGGTTACGATTAATATAATTCATGTTATAATCTTTGTCGTAAGGTCGTAAGGTCGCAAGCAATCGCTCTCGCTGTTGACATCTTTTTGGTGAGCAAATATTCGGTTTTTATGACTTAATTTATTTAATTTCTGTAGTTTAATTGTATATATGATTTAGTTGTTGTAATAAGGTAAGTTCAGTATCATCTTTGACTATTATTTTTTTTGGTTAATTTTCTTAATTTTTTCCCTATTTTAATTGTTAACTCTGGTTTTGTTGTGTTATATGTTTGTATGGAAGAATGTGTTTGGAAGATATATAAGTTACAAATTTTTAATTGCTAAATATTTGTAAGTAATAGTAATTTTTTTTACTTCTTTTGAATGTTTCATTATTGATGTTGATATGAAAGTATGAATCTGAACTTCTTTTACGTGCTCTATTCAGTTTTTGACTTGAATGTTAAATCTTGGAAGAACCACTTCTCTAATAAACACGATTTACCATGTACACTATATTTTCTAAGTATTTGTTTCTATTATAACTTATATTGATGCTTCTCTTTTCTGACCTGAAAACAAACCATACTCTTTTAATGCTTGGTATTGCTGTTTGTTTTCCATTGAAATGTTATTAATGAAAATACAGGATCGATGTTAGAAGCTTCGTTTCTATTTGTTGCTGTTAACATGAACATAATGTATAGTTGAAGCTGTTTTAAATTGATATGTTTCTGAACTTGCATCTTTAGTTTATAGTTATTTGCTTGGTGTTGCTGTTTGTTTTCGATTGAAAATGTTGATAATGAACAAAATTGGATCGATATGAAAAGCTTCGTTTCTATTTGTTGGAGTTAACATGAAAATTATTTTTTCTTTGCTTTTGACCTAGGTATTTGACGTGTTATGGCCTCTGGGTTTTAATTTCCGACTGGTTTCAGTTTAATACAGATTTGGTTTATTTTTTATTATAAGGGATTGACGATTGGAGAGCCATTTTTTCTTTTTTTAGTGTCATACAGTATCAGTATGCTTGATTTACTATTGATGGCTTGATTCTAGAAGTTAAATTTAGGTCAAAGGGTTTTATCAGTAACAATAAATTAAATTTGCAAATTTTGATAATGGGGTTGTTTGTGATTATTTTCACGATATTACTCACTAACTGCTAGGATCAACACGTACATAAACAATGTAAGTTATAAGTTTTAGGGCTTAGTACTGATAATTTTGCTATTATTGTTTTTAGAGGTTGTCTACCGTACTGCATGCGAACGTTGCCTATTCAGAAAAAAGAGGAAAATCAACTATCCTGGGATATCATGTTGAATAGCAACGAAGAAGACAAATTGCTAGGGTTTATGGTTTAGGGTTTAGGGTTTAGTAACGTTGAGGATTCAGAGTTACGAACTGTATTTCAGGTAACAACGGTTATTATTTGGGACTAGGATCTATTAATTTCGAAAACGTGAGTGAACGAGGACGGATCGCTAGTCGTGTTGATAACAATGCGGATAATAAGAAACAGTTTCAGCTCAAATCCTCATGGAATTAGTAATGGGGAAGATACTCGAACAACTTTAATCATTAAAAACATTCCTAATAAGTAAATAAAAACTCCTTTATTTTCATTATCAATCAAATCAGTAATTAAAGTGTTACTAATTTAATTTTTTTATTGATCTTTTAGGTATACTTCAAAGATGTTGCTAGACGCCATTGATGAAAATCATAGTGGAACTTACGATTTTCTTTGCCTGTCGATCGCTACCACACATTTGGATTGTTTTTTATAACCTAAATGGTATGGTATTTTATTATCCAACTTTAATTACATTCAATAATGCTGCTGATTTTTGTTTGATTTATCATTTTAGACTCATATTTAATATGTGTCTTGATTTCAGATTTTAGATAGCATATATGAATTATCAATGTGTATCTTTGTGTTTCTATGTGTATGTATATTATGTCTATGTATATATACATCTATCGGAGCTTTTAGATCTTAGCAAGATTTAAAATAGGGGATGCTTTAGCTATAGATAGATATATACTGTATTCTATTTTTTGTGCATTTTTTCAGTCCTTTTGAATGTTTTTGATAACTTACACAATTTGATTATGCCTTTTGCAGATAGAAAGAACAAAGCAGTACTTGTGAACTCAATTTCACAAATGGAAACTATTCAAAGATCAACAAAAGTAGCAGATTCGATAGAACCATTTTCAAATGATTAAAAGATGCCAAATGCCTTTAAAACCATGAGATTGTTAGGGCTAACTTCTGAAGATATCAGACCAGTCCTTAAAAATCTTCTGAAACTGTATAATGGCAATTGGGAACTAATTGAGGAAGATAATTATCGAACTCTTACAGATGCTATTTTTGAATCACTGATGTGTAGTGATTACATCTAATATTTTTGATTGTAAATATTAAGAACATGTGTGATTTAACTCCTGATACAGAGCTCCTAATGGAACTGCCCGAAGAGTGCACATTTGAGAGCGCACTGGCTGATTTGATTGTGAGTGATAACTATTAAACGCGCATCATTACTCACAATCAAATCAGCCAGTCCAGTCTCAAATGTGCACTCTTCATGCAGTTCCATTAGTAGTTCTGTATCAAGAGTTAAATTCCACATGTTCTTAATATTTCCGATCAAAAATATTATATGTAATCACTACACATCAGTGATTAAAATATAGCATCTACAAGAGTTCGATAATTATCTTCCTCAATTAATTCGATAACTATTAATCGTTCCTACGGACAAGAGAATACCTTTCAAATTCCAAAGATATAATATATCCATTGTCGTTGTGCTTTACAATGACCATAAGTGAAAGTCAAGGACAATCACTGGAGCATGTCAGTTTATTTCTACCAAAAACTAACTTTAGTCATGGGCAACTATATTGTTTAGCTATCTTTATTGTTAGTGTAATTTGACGGTTATGTTACATTAGTTTAGTTTATGTAGAGTTTTATGTTTGAAGCATGTAAAGTGCTCAACTTGGTCATCTTATCATTTTTGTAGAGTGGATGATAGATACTGATAGCTTTATTTATTGTGTTATTTTTTAATTTGCTTATGCTTATACTTATTGTCGAGTATTACCATTTAGTATTCTGTTTGATGACATAAACTGTTATATTGTGTTGATTTAAGTTTGGGTATCATTTGTATTGAACATGTGTTTAACATGTTGCATTATTTGTTACCACTAAAATGCTGCAGTTAATTTAGTATATTCAGATCATGATTTATAATTTTTGTTTCCAATTAATTGGTATTATGGTTATTGAACAAATATGATAAGATATATTTGTTTTTGTACAAGTTTCAACAATGAGAGAACTATGCTTTCTCAGATTCATGCAAACGCTTCATTTTGTAAATAATAGGTTATAGACGGACATGATGGCATATTCATAACCATTAGATACTTACCATAAACATTCATTCGGAATAAATATGATAAGATTGTTTTTCTGTATCCAAGTGACATGTAGTTTTTCTTTTAAAATATATTCATTTTGTTAATCTCATTGAGCAACTACATGAAAGTTAGTGATTTTTGACTATAAACAATTGATTATTGCATTGTAATTGTATTCATTAATTCATCAATACGTTTACATCATTAGTCATTATAACGTTTTCGCATACTATGAGTTACTGTGCAACGCACGGGCTCATAAAGTATCGAACAATGTAAAAAAAAATATTTTTTCGACAATTTTAAATAAATATATTTCGTTATTAAAAAATATTATATCATTTGTTGATACTAATTTAATAAAATATCATTTTTATTCAGTTATATTAAAGCCCCCGTGCATCGCACGGGCTCAAAAAATCTAATATATATATATATATATATATATATATATATATATATATATATATATATATATATATATATATATATATATATATATATATATAGCCAAAAGTTCAAACAAGAACCATACAAAAGATGAGAACTACGAGAACCATTAAAGTACATGGTTTATATGCATTTATATTCAACAAATTACATAAACTGTTATCTAATGTTTATATCATTGGCAAACAAAATATTACACGTTCAATTGTGATGTATATGAATCGCATGCTTACAAACACATATGCACATGTGAATGAAAAATTTTATATTTGATTATATAGTTAAATTATAGGTTCTTTTAAACTTTTTTTGTTCAATCTTACTATCCATCAACATTTATATGTGATTCAGCTTATTAGCATGTGAAAATCCTTGTATTTTAATAATTCTCGAAGTTCTCACCATTTTTTTGATTCTCTTTTGAACTTTTGACTATATGTATGTATGTATGTATTTATGTATGTATGTATGTAAGTATGCATGTATGTATGCATGTATGTATGTATGTATTTATGTATGTATGTATGTATGTATGTATGCAGGGGCAAATTTTAAGGGGGTATAAAAGGGGCCTTGGCCCTCCCCAAATTTTTAGCAAGTAATGTATATTTATCAGTCTTTTAGGGGAAAAAAGATAGTTTGAGTTCGATTTCAGAGAATAATTATCAGATGTGCAAGAACATGGACATAAATAAAGGGTAGAACGAGAATGACAACGTGTACTTTTAACTATTACATCAGAGCCTCTTATATTTTGCAATAGTTCAGTTTTAACCCTTCTATGTTAACAAAATTTCATAGAGACTATGCAAAGAAATTTATAGTAATGGATACTCGACATATGTGATATATGAAGTATTTTAATAAAGAAGGTTTAAACTTTTATTTTAGAAGTTCTGCATTTTAATAAGTATATACTAAATACTTTCTAATTTAATTTCAGGTTAGTTTTATTTTAACTTTTATAATTTGATGAATTAATAATCTATCAATTATATACTCTGTATAAAATACAAAATTATCGAATATGGGAAGATTATGCGTTAAACTAAATTTTACGTATTAAATGTTAGCCCCCCATAAAATATGTTCAAGATATGCCACTATGTATGCATGCAATGCATGCATGTATGTATGTATGTATGTATGTATGTATGTATGTATGTATGTATGTATGTATGTATGTATGTATGTATGTATGTATGTATGTACGTATGTATGTATGTACGTATGTATGTATGTAAGCATGCATGCATGCTTATATGTATTGTAACGACCCTCATTTTCCGTTAACTTTTTCTGTTGATTCTTTAACGACTGTTAGATTGAATTTTGTGTCATACGTGAATTAGATAACATTTTTTATGTTATAATTAATTATAAATATTATTTGCAATATTTATGTGTTACCTTTGTTAAGAAGTTCTATTCATGGTTAAATGTTACCTAACGGCGGTTAGAAGACGTTTTGGTTTGTGGATCTCAGTAGACGTCATTTTTGACATATAAAGGTTCCCAATATTTTTAAGGAAATTCTTATGTCATCCTCACTCATAATTATCATTATAATAATTTATGTGTCCTCGTGCTATTCTTAATTACCGTTTTTAACCGTTATCGCGTACCATGAAAATTATCGAGGCTTGCAATTTTGCGTGTAATCTTTTAGTGGCTAAAATAGGAGAAACCAAACTTCCGGGAACCCGTTTTTAGCCTCCCAAAGTCGTGGCCCTAGTAGAGGGGGTGTTTGTGCATTATTTTGAAACTTGCTAGGTAATTAAGGCTAGTTAATCGTAAACCTAATTTATTTATTTTTCCTTCCCGCTGCTACGTTCTATTTTTCCGTTTACCAGCAACCACAACTTCATCTTCATCATCGTGACCATCATCATCATCTAGCAATTTCAATCCTCGCTTGATCATTAAATTGCTTGAATAATCGGACTCTATACGCGATTTCCTATCTGCACCTCTCTCCAATTTTGTGATTTAGGTATATCATAAACCACAGAATTTCTATATTTCAGAATTTAATCCATTTTTATAGTGTATTCATGTCTAATGCTCGAGTGATTGCATGTATGCTTGGTTTTAGTCGTTAATTTGTTCGTTTGAGGACTTTTTGTGAAATCACGAATTGAATATGTATGCTATTGATATATATATATGCATTAGAATCATGTTATGATATGTATTTAGTTGTATATCTCTTGAAAAATTAGTAACTTTTCATTTAGAAATTATGTTTTTGATTTACGGATCAAAAGTTATGATCAATTGTTTTCGGTATGAAATTCGTATTTGATTTTGATAATCTGGAAAAGTATGAATTATAATCAGGTCATGATAGGTTTATAATTGAATTCCTAGTGAAAAAAAATAATATTAAGTTTTCATTTAGATATCATGTTATTTCGTTGTCCGAGTCAAAAGTTAAGGTTAAAACACGATACGATTTTGTATAGCCTGTAAATGTATGTTTTTGCACGTTAAACGAAATGTACTGAAAAATATGGATTGATAGAATCGTTGGCATCAAAAAGATACTGAATTTAGACTTAAGAATCGATTCATTTCAATTATATTTTTAATCATATACGAATTTTCAAAGCTGTAGTGTTGACGTTGGTCTAGTGAATGCATATTGAGTAGTGGTTAGTAGTGTTAACTGTTAAGTGACACTATCGACACTACTATTTTCACTAAACACTACTACTTCCACTAAACACTATTATGTTACTAAATACTACTACTAAACTGATAGTGTTAATCCTTGTTTATGATGTTGACCTGAATTGACCTCGGTGTTGACTTTTAGGTTTGACCGTTGAATTTGACTCTCTGATTTGACTTTTTGATCGTTGACCTTCTGTGTTGACTTTTTGTGTTGACCTTGTGTGTTGACTTTCTGTGTTGACCTTGTGTGTTGACTTTCTTTGTTGACTATTTGAGTTAACTTTTTGAGTTGACTTTTGTTGAATTTTCATGTTGGTCTCGAGCATTAGGAAATGTGATACACTATGACCAGACCAATTATTATAGACATTATTTGACTTACATATTTATAGGTGGTTACTTTTATTTGTCGTGAATACTTGAACACTTTTATTATCGAATCTTGTTGCTGAGCTTTCAAGGTGAGTTGTAGTCCCTTTTTCTCTTTACATTTTTGGGATGAGAATACATACATTTTTTTTTTACGCAATAGACACAAGTGCATACTTACTATATTCTACACCGATTTTGAATCAAAAATCCCTTAGCTTTGTAACTAGGAACTACCGGTTTTTGAACTGGTGGAAGCAAATAGGTATATATGGATCCATAGGGCTTGACATCCCTGTTCGGGCTACTCGCGCTAGCATTTAACGGATGTATATTATTCGAGTTTCGTACACATTGGTTACGTGTATTTTATTACAGGGGTACTTATTATTTACGTTAAGTTTAGTTACCAGGTACTCAATTTTAGTAGAATCTTTTGATAAACTTTGGATGAACTTGTTAAAATTCTTTCTAGCATTGAAATCTTAGTGTCCATCTTTAATATTGTTTGCGATATTATAAATATAACTCACCAACATTCGTGTTGAATTTTTAAGTATGTTTATTCTCATTTACTTAGAGTGCTTCCGCTTTTAGTTGCTAATTGCTCAAGGTGCTGCATGGAGTTTTACATGTCATGCTTACAAACTACTTTGCATTCATATGTTGTATACTATGTATTGGTTTTGAACAACATTGAATTTCTAGTCAACCTACTAATTGTGGAAGTTTCTATTTTTAGAAACTTACTATTTTTGGGAACTTACTATTTTGGGAAAGCTTTCTACTTTTGGAAACCTGCTATTCTGAGCAACATACTAATTTTAGCAATTGATTATTCTTAGTGATTTCCTACATATTGAAAACTCTTTTACTAATGAATGCAAACTTTATTTAACATGTTACATATAAAAGGCATAACCTCGTAGTGGGACCGTTATTTAATGTACCGCGTCAATAACGATTTTGGCGGGTCATTACATGTATGTATGAATGTATTATGTATGTATGTATGTATGTATGTATGTATGTATGTATGTATGTATGTATGTATGTTTATTATGCTAATCGTTCATTTAGTGTAGCCTTTCTTTCATCTTTCTCGAGCTCCGTTTAGCACACTCAGGTACGTATAAATATTTCTTTTTTATTGTTGCCCGGAGGTCCCCCTGTAAGCAATCTATCTGCCCTGGATTAGAGAGAGATGACTTTCTTTTACTGTGGGTGGAGAATTCTCTCTATACGCGTAAGTGGAGAAATGACTTCTTTTCTATTCTAGGTTAGAGAAAGAATTGTCACATCTCATCTCCCCATACCACGCAGGCGCTGGATTAAGTATTGTTGTTGTTGTTATTAAAGTATGTATTTTTTATGTGTGACAATAAAATTGAGACGGAGAAAGTAATTTTTTTTTTTATGATCCGTTCGTCCTATAATAAGAGTCATGTTTTGACTTTAGAGGTTTTTTTTCCAACTTTGACTTTAAGTTATTGTTTTTGTGTTATATAATACCTGATGAACCTTATATAGATAAAAATGTATTCAAAAACCAATCCATTGATATAACTTTTATCGAATAATAATTAAAACAAACAAAATAAATAAAGTCTAGAAAAAAAAGATCTGCAAAGTTAAAATAAGACCATTAATATGTGACGGATGGAGTAAAAAAGTATAATTTGAGTTTCAAATTTAAATAAATATTACGATCAAGTTGAGTTGCTATTGAGAGACCGACATCTAATAGCAACATACAACTGAAAAAACCCATTACAATGATGAGTTACGTTTAGAAGACCTAATAAACCAAACAACAGTTGAAACATCTAAACTCGAGTTTTCAAAACTAGCTCGAAAGCTAGGTGCTTTCTGGAACTAGGCTAAATGTTTGCCGGCGACTCGACCAACGGGAGAGTTGATGAATAGTACGGTTCGAGCGTTCTTCTCTTTCAACGTAGCGTGTATTCCTCAACGAGGATTATAAATAACCACCAGAATGAGTCACCTACTTGCAAATTGGTGGCGAAAATGCGTGAACATTCCGATGAGTTTAAAAGGCAACCGTTCAATACACCAATTAACAATCCTACAAAACACCTACACCCAAATTAAGTACCCGGATCCGATGACAATGTGATAAGCCGAAACCAACATTCTAAAACATGGCGAATATAAACCCGCAATAAAGAACTCTTGCTCTACACAAGACTTCAAGAGGTCAGAACCTCATTTACAAAACAATTCAAAAAATATATATATTCTTCAAATGTGACGACCTTAACTTTTTCGACTAAGTAGTTCGATTATATAGAATTCCGGGCAAATGGTTATTTTAGTCTTCAATTTTATTGATGTTTATACATTCACACGAACTCTTAGATACACCAATATATATATATATATATATATATATATATATATATATATATATATATATATATACAGGGGCAGGATCAATGGAGAAGTAACCAATCGGGGGGAAGCGGGGGGAAGCAAACATTTTTTTTTTTTTCATTTTTTTGGAATTTTTTTTTCCGGCATCAAGATCACACGAAAATATGAACATTTAGAAGAGACACTTCGTGATGAATGTTATTATTTAGGCGGAAAAACGATCGACAAAAATAACATTCAAGATAATATTGTTCGTGAAATATATGAACGTTTTTTTTCTTCATGTTTTGTGAAGTAAAAATTAGCCCGATTTAGGGTTTAGGGTTTGGTGTTTTGGGTTTATTCCATAAACCCAAAACATCAAACCCTAAACCCTAAACCTTAAACTCTAAACCGTTCGTGTTAAAAACTCAATCTAAATCCTAAATCTAAACTCTAAATCTAAACCCTAAACCCTAAATTTCTAAACCCTAATAGCTAAACCCTATAAACCCTAATATCTAAACCCTAATATCTAAACCCCAATAGCTAAAACCTCAACATACGCTCGAAAAACACGATAATTGTTATATATTACTTCTTCGAGCATTTTTCCGCCAAAATAAAAACATTTATCACAAAGTGTCTCTACTAAATGTTCATATTTTCATCCCATCTATAATGTTCGTGAACAAAGTTTTTTCAAAAAACGAAAAAAAAGTAAAAGTTTTTGCTTCCCCCCGCTTCCCCCGATTGGTTATCCTACCACTATATATATATATATATATATATATATATATATATATATATATATATATATATATATATATATATATATATATATATATAGGGGCAGGATCAATGGGGAAGTAACCAACCGTGGGGAAGCGGGGGGAAGCAAAAAAAAATTTGTTTCGTTTTTTTTGAATTTTTTTTTTTCCGGGATCAAGATCACAAGAAAATATGAACATTTAGAAGAGACACTTCGTGATGAATGTTATTATTTAGACGGAAAAACGATCAAAAAAAATAACATTCAAGATAATATTGTTCGTGAAGAATATGAACGTTTTTTTTCTTCATGTTTTGTGAAGTAAAAATTAGCCCGATTTAGAGTTTAGGGTTTAGGGTTTTGGGTTTGGTGTTTTGGGTTTATTCCATAAACCCAAAACACCAAACCCTAAACCCAAAATCCTAAACTCTAAACCGTTCGTGTTAAAAACTCAATCTAAATCCTAAATCTAAACCCTAAACCCTAAATTTCTAAACCCTAATATCTAAACCCTATAAACCCTAATATCTAAACCCTAATATCTAAACCCCAATAGCTAAAATCTCAACATACGCTCAAAAAACACGATAATTGTTATATATTACTTTTTCGAGCGTGTTCCCGCCAAAATAAAAACATTTATCACAAAGTGTCTCCATTAAATGTTCATATTTTCATCTCATCTATAATGTTCGTGAACAAAATTTTTTCAAAAGAAAAAAAAAAAAATTTTGCTTCCCCCGCTTCCCCCCGATTGGTTACTTTCCTCTTGATCCTACCACTCTATATATATATATATATATATATATATATATATATATATATATATATATATATATTCATTTATATATTAAAACTCTTAATTATGTATAAACCTTAAATACGTATACGGATACATATTATATCTTTATTATATAAAGACTTATATAATTATACAAGAATACATTATAAGTACAAGGTAATCTGATACTTGAATAGAAGAATTATACACCAAATACACTAGTAAATTCACTACACACATTCATCTATACACTATAATACTTATACTATAATTATTAAATACATAAATACACAAATACATGTATTGTACATGAAACTTCCTGAACAAGTCCATGTACATTCAAGTACATGCAAATGTGTCTCATCATGCAAAACATAAACATGAAAAATCAACTAGCTTTTCCTTTATAAATTGGCACTCAACACACACATATACTTTCATTAATATTTTTTTTTTACTCTCTCCATACACTCTTTTTAATCAAGAATAACAAGAACAATAATATTTTCAAGAACACTTTAATCTTCAAGTCAATCATCTTCATCTTCATCTTCATCCATCATCATAATCAAGGTGTAACAATCTCTAACTATATTTAACTTGTCCTTTTAAATGCTCTCTTGCAAAGATTATATGGAAGAAAATGCTTAAACATATTGTTTTAACGGAAGGATTGTTCCATGGCTATCCCTAATCTTGCTAAATTGTGGATGTAACTATACTTATATATAGGTACTATAACACTAAACTAAGTAAACGACGATTTCTTATGGGATTTCTATTCCATTTTCATAGTAGTGATTGTCTGATCATGAACGGAGATAGTGATTACGAATATTGTATTGCATGATATGATACTACATACATTACCTGAAGCTTATGAAGAAAACAAATTTATGAAAGAAACTACACTACAAGAAAAATGAGTTTTAGTGACGAAGGCTATTGGTTACTAATAACACTAAAATGGTCACTAAATCAAGTTAGTGACCAAAATAGGTTGGTCAGTTCTCGTCACTATATATCCGTTACAAAATATTTTTAGATACCAAAATATCAAAATTGGTCACTATAAAGACCATTTGTTTGGTCACTAATAGCGTTTAGTGACCAAAATTTAGTGACCACTTTTTAATGGTAACTAAATAGCATTATTAGTGACCAAATATTGAGTCGTCACTAAAAAATCGTCACAAATGAGCATTTTTTTGTAGTGCTAGGGTTAAAGCCAAAAATAGGCTACAAACTTACACAAATGTACCGATGTCGCCCACACACTCATTTCCGTCCTACTGTCGCCTACAAACTTTCAAAAAATGTGCTAATATCAACATTTTTATATTTTTGACCTGTTGAATACTAAATTTGACCTGAAATTTTTTTTTTTTAAAAAAAAAATAATGAAGATCCACTTGATATCATTTTTTACCGGTTTAGCCGGTAGCAAGTTATTTTTGTTTACATTGGTACACTTTTTGAAAATTTTTGTTTACATTGGTACACTTTTTGAAAGTTTGTAGCCGACAGTAGGACGGAAATGATTTTTGTGGGCGACATCGGTACATTTGTGTAAGTTTGTAGCCTATTTTTGGCTTTAACCCAATAAACTAATGTAAACCGAGCATGTTTAAATACATTCAGTGACGCGGCTCGAAATTTTTTGTAAGGAAGGCTAGATATGACACGTTTTATCAAGAATACAAAATGATATTTAGTATAATATAAAATTTCCAATAATATGAAACCGGTTTTGATTAAAAACATGTTCTTTTTGTTTGGTTTAAAGACCGGTTTTCCTTAGATCTCTTAAAATAAGTTTCTATTCACTTTAGGAACCTGTTTTATCTCATTCCTCAAAAAACCGATTTCTTATGGGATATCTATTCCATTTTCGTAGTAGTGATTGTCTGATCGTGAATGGGGATAGTGATTATGAATATTGTATTGCATGATATGATACTACATACATTACCTGAAGCTTATGAAGAAAACAAATTTATGAAAGAAACTAATGTAAACCGAGCATGTTTAAATACATTCAGTGACGCGGCTCGAAATTTTTCGTAAGGAAGGCTGGATATGACATGATTATCAAGAAGACAAAATGATTTTTATTACAATATAAAATTTTAATACGTTAGTGATATCCCGAACAAGATAGGGCATTTTCTGACGAGAAGATATGAAATTAAAGTATAGAGTAACTATAAAAATCAAATGTGTAGCCATTTGAGTTACGAACGTTTAAGCTTTGAAATCAACTAAATCCGAACTCGTATGAAGGTGATCAAAACGGTGACAACTACCAAATTTTGCGAGCCAATACCATTTTGATCATATATACTTCATACGAACACTAATTTAGTTGATTCAAAAACTTAAATATTCGCAACTGAATGAACTGCAAGTTTTGTTATTGCGTGGGCCACAACCTTCCTTGCTTCTGAAAAGTTTTGTCGGTGCATAGATGTAATTAATAGCTCACAATATTGACTATTGAGAACTTTATCATTATTTTTACCCATTCTTTTTAACTGTTGTTTAACGCACAAACTACAAACTTACACACACACACATAACACATATACTGAAGTGATGCAGAGAGAACTAAGGGTGAGAGATAACTCATAGAACTCACAGATTGAGTTCATTGTGTGAGTTCTCTAACTTCTCTTCTACCCTTAATTCTCTCTGAATCCTTACCCTATATATATATATATATATATATATATATATATATATATATATATATATATATATATATATATATATATATATATATATATATATATATATATATATATATATATATATATAGTGAGGATTCAGAGAGAACCAATTGTATGAGAGAACTCATAGAATAAACACAATCTGTGTGCAGATTAAGCTCAATCTGTGTGCAGATTGACTCAATCCATTTGTAGATTGAGGTCAATCTATGTGCATATTGAGGTCAATCTGTATGAAGATTGAGCTTGAGCTTAATATGTTGGTTATATGGGTTCTCTTCCACTCTTGATTCTCTACAGATCCCTTCACTATATATATATATATATATATATATATATATATATATATATATATATATATATATATATATATATATATATATATATAAGCTCATCTTCACGTCTTATTAAAACACATGCATTACATTTACTACAACAATAGTAATTGTATATACGGAGTATTATTTAACTGATAAATCATAACCCATGACCCTTTTTTTAATTATAGCATATGTTAATTATTTAACAACTCCAACAGACAATAATATGTAAAATGTACTTAACAAAAGCATGGAAAACTAATTTATTATCTTGTCCTTTGTTTAATACTATTGGGGATGGGGATGGGATTGGGGATTTGAAAGCAGATTATATCAAGAATAAAATAAAGATGGAATAATCTTTACAGTTATATTAATACTTCTTCCGTCTTAAAATAGTTTCCTTTTAATAGATTTAACATAGATTTTATAAATACCAATTTTACAATAATGACAATTGTGTAGTTAAATTTTGTTAGACCGAAGTTAGGAGTCACTGATGAGTATCGGAACGCTATTTCGTAATCTACCAACCCACTCATCCGATCATTTTTTGGACGAACGAATACAGCTGTAACGCCCCTCAGGATGAACCCCTCCCCCTTTCCGAGTTAGGCTCAAACGAATAGACGATCAAAACCTCTAAGGCGCATAAGAAATGGTGGGTAAGCTCAAGGAAAATATTTTTTGCAGCACATGAGAGACGAACCTCTAACTACGGATGGCAATGGATCGGATATGAATCGGGTAAGCCAATATCCATATCCATATTCATTTAATTTTTAAAATCCATATCCATATCTATTTAAATATAAATCATTCATCCATATCCATATCCGTTAGATGAAGCGGGTAAACGAATGTCCAGTTGATGTTAATTTTTTTTTTTTTTGGATAATCCTATTATGAAATGAAATCATCAAAGTATTATTAACAAAGATATGTAATATATGCAAAATATATGAATTTAATGCTATTCACATAGTTGTATCTTCATAATCTATATTTTTGATAACATTTTAATAGTTAATAATATATATATATATATATATATATATATATATATATATATATATATATATATATATATATATATATATATATATATATATATATATATATAAGGATATGTAAATGTAAACATATATATCTATATGTATATATGTATTTTATGTAGTAATTGGATATATCCATGGATGTGAAATTATCATCCATACCCGATCCACTATTTTTCACATCATCCATATCTATATCAATATCCATTTATCATCCATTTAGATCATCCATATCCATCTAAATGGATTGGATCGGATGGATATTCAATGGATTGGACATCCATTGATATCCCTACATCTAACCTTTGTTATGGGAAGTTAGGTTATCACCAATGCGCCAACACCTTACGGTTGCAGTCTAATAATATTTAGTAATTTTTCACAACTAAATAATTGTTTTTGATATATATATATATATATATATATATATATATATATATATATATATATATATATAGTCATCATCAAGAGGGAAGCACTTTTTGAGGGAATGAGGAAGTAAATTTTTTATTTATATTTTTTCTTTTTTTGAATTTTTGTTTTTAAATATTAAGATCACATTAAAATATGAACATTTAAATATGACACTTTGTGATGAATGTTAAAACGCTCCATGAAAAAAATGATAATATGCATCATGAGTATTTTTTTAATTAGAGTTTTTTTCATAGTTTTTTTTTAGCTTATGTGAAGTTTTTTTTTTTCTTCAAAATTTAGCCCGATTTAGAGTATAGGGTCTAGTGTTTTGGGTTTAGTCCCTAAACTCAAAACCCAAAACCCTAAACCGTAAACTCTAAACCTTAAACTCTAAACAGTTCATGCTAAAAAGTCAATCTAAACCCAAATTTCTAAACCTTCAACCCTAATTTCCAAACCCTAATTTCTGTACCCTAATTTCTAAAACCCTAATTTCTAACTCAAAAAAAAAACTTTAATTAAAACAGTACATATGATGCATGTTATCATTTATTTATTCGAACATTTTTCTGCCAAAATAATAACATTTATCACAAAGTGTTTTTTTAAATGTTCATATTTTCATGTTCATATTTCTCACAAAAAAGTGTTTCCCTTTTGATTAATACAATATATATATATATATATATATATATATATATATATATATATATATATATATATATATATATATATATAAAATAAGGTTTCATTTTTGTTTTTGTTTTTTTTTTTATCTTTTTGAAGAAAATTGAGAAATTGTAAAGATGCAAGTCTTTTAACAAAAGATGAAGAAACCAAAACTAGAACACCTAGAGACTGACCTAACAACACTGACAAAAGAAAATGAATCTAAATAAAACAAACTAAGCAACCAATTGCTAAAAAAAATCCTAACCAAATCAAACAAGAAAAAACACAAACAACTAAAAGGCTCCAAAACAACAAGTGACCGACATATGAGAGAGAAAATGTGTGAGAGAGATAATCTAGAGAGAGAAAGTGAGCGGGTGAGGCATCGCACAGCTAGGGCAGGCACGAACGGAGTTCGAGGGCGGTACAACGACAACTATGAGAGCTACAGCAGCGGGTGGTTAAACCGAAACCGATTAACATCGTATATGTTCTACAATTTCCCGGATGATTCGAAAGTTGGTGATTTTTGGAAGATCTTTAAACAATTAGGGATGGTGAGAGATGTTTATTGTAGTGACCCGAACTTTTCCATGTTTATATATATTAATTGAGATTGATATTTACATGATTAAATGTTTCCAACATGTTAAGCAATCAAACTTGTTAAGACTTGATTAATTGAAATATGTTTCATATAGACAATTGACCACCCAAGTTGACCGGTGATTCACGAACGTTAAAACTTGTAAAAACTATATGATGACATATATATGGATATATATATAGTTAACATGATACTATGATAAGTAAACATATCATTAAGTATATTAACAATGAACTACATATGTAAAAACAAGACTACTAACTTAATGATTTTTAAACGAGACATATATGTAACGATTATCGTTGTAAAGACATTTAATGTATATATATCATATTAAGAGATATTCATACATGATAATATCATGATAATATAATAATTTAAAATCTCATTTGATATTATAAACATTGGGTTAACAACATTTAACAAGATCGTTAACCTAAAGGTTTCAAAACAACACTTACATGTAACGACTAACGATGACTTAACGACTCAGTTAAAATGTATATACATGTAGTGTTTTAATATGTATTATACACTTTTGGAAGACTTCAATACACTTATCAAAATACTTCTACTTAACAAAAATGCTTACAATTACATCCTCGTTCAGTTTCATCAACAATTCTACTCGTATGCACCCGTATTCGTACTCGTACAATACACAGCTTTTAGATGTATGTACTATTGGTATATACACTCCAATGATCAGCTCTTAGCAGCCCATGTGAGTCACCTAACACATGTGGGAACCATCATTTGGCAACTAGCATGAAATATCTCATAAAATTACAAAAATATGAGTAATCATTCATGACTTATTTACATGAAAACAAAATTACATATCCTTTATATCTAATCCATACACCAACGACCAAAAACACCTATAAACACTTTCATTCTTCAATTTTATTCATCTAATTGATCTCTCTCAAGTTCTATCTTCAAGTTCTAAGTGTTCTTCATAAATTTCAAAAGTTCTAGTTTCATAAAATCAAGAATACTTTCAAGTTTGCTAGCTCACTTCCAATCTTGAAAGGTGATCATCCAACCTCAAGAAATCTTTGTTTCTTACAGTAGGTTATCATTCTAATACAAGGTAATAATCATATTCAAACTTTGGTTCAATTTCTATAACTATAAACTATCTTAATTCGAGTAAAAATCTTACATGAACTTGTTTTTGTGTCATGATCCTACTTCAAGAACTTTCAAGTCATCCAAGATCCTTTGAAGCTAGATCATTTCTTGTCACTTCCAGTAGGTTTACCTACTAAACTTGAGGTAGTAATGATGTTCATAACATCATTCGATTTATATATATAAAACTATCTTATTCGAAGGTTTAAACTCGTAATCACTAGAACATAGTTTAGTTAATTCTAAACTTGTTCGCAAACAAAAGTTAATCCTTCTAACTTGACTTTTAAAATTAACTACACACATGTTCTATATCTATATGATATGCTAACTTAATGATTTAAAACCTGAAAACACGAAAAACACCGTAAAACCGGATTTACGCCGTCGTAGTAACACCGCGGGCTGTTTTGGGTTAGTTAATTAAAAACTATGATAAACTTTGATTTAAAAGTTGTTATTCTGAGAAAATGATTTTTATTATGAACATGAAACTATATCCAAAAATTATGGTTAAACTCAAAGTGGAAGTATGTTTTCTAAAATGGTCATCTAGACGTCGTTCTTTCGACTTAAATGACTACCTTTACAAAAACGACTTGTAACTTATTTTTCCGACTATAAACCTATAATTTTTCTGTATAGATTCATAAAATAGAGTTCAATATGAAACCATAGCAATTTGATTCACTCAAAACGGATTTAAAATGAAGAAGTTATGGGTAAAACAAGATTGGATAATTTTTCTCATTTTAGCTACGTGAAAATTGGTAACAAATCTATTCCAACCATAACTTAATCAACTTGTATTGTATATTATGTAATCTTGAGATACCATAGACACGTATACAATGTTTCGACCTATCATGTCGACACATCTATATATATTTCGGAACAACCATAGACACTCTATATATGAATGTTGGAGTTAGCTATACAGGGTTGAGGTTGATTCCAAAATATATATAGTTTGAGTTGTGATCAATACTGAGATACGTATACACTGGGTCATGGATTGATTCAAGATAATATTTATCGATTTATTTCTGTACATCTAACTGTGGACAACTAGTTGTAGGTTACTAACGAGGACAGCTGACTTAATAAACTTAAAACATCAAAATATATTAAAAGTGTTGTAAATATATTTTGAACATACTTTGATATATATGTATATATTGTTATAGGTTCGTGAATCAACCAGTGGCCAAGTCTTACTTCCCGACTAAGTAAAAATCTGTGAAAGTGAGTTATAGTCCCACTTTTAAAATCTAATATTTTTGGGATGAGAATACATGCAGGTTTTATAAATGATTTACAAAATAGACACAAGTACGTGAAACTACATTCTATGGTTGAATTATCGAAATCGAATATGCCCCTTTTTATTAAGTCTGGTAATCTAAGAATTAGGGAACAGACACCCTAATTGACGCGAATCCTAAAGATAGATCTATTGGGCCTAACAAACCCCATCCAAAGTACCGGATGATTTAGTACTTCGAAATTTATATCATATCCGAAGGGTGTCCCGGAATGATGGGGATATTCTTATTATATATGCATCTTGTTAATGTCGGTTACCAGGTGTTCACCATATGAATGATTTTTATCTCTATGTATGGGATGTGTATTGAAATATGAAATCTTGTGGTCTATTGTTACGATTTGATATATATAGGTTAAACCTATAACTCACCAACATTTTTGTTGACGTTTAAAGCATGTTTATTCTCAGGTGAATACTAAGAGCTTCCGCTGTTGCATACTAAAATAAGGACAAGATTTGGAGTCCATGTTTGTATGATATTGTGTAAAAACTGCATTCAAGAAACTGATTTCGATGTAACATATTTGTATTGTAAACCATTATGTAATGGTCGTGTGTAAACAGGATATTTTAGATTATCATTATTTGATAATCTACGTAAAGCTTTTTAAACCTTTATTTATGAAATAAAGGTTATGGTTTGTTTTAAAAATGAATGTAGTCTTTGAAAAACGTCTCATATAGAGGTCAAAACCTCGCAACGAAATCAATTAATATGGAACGTTTTTAATCAATAAGAACGGGACATTTCTGTTGGTATCCGAGCGTTGGTCTTAGAGAACCAGAATTTTGTATTAGTGTGTCTTATCTAGTTTGTTAGGATGCATTAGTGAGTCTGGACTTCGACCGTGTTTACTTGAAAAATGATTGCTTAACAAATTTTGTTGGAAACTATATATTTTTAACATGTGAATATTATGTGATATATTAATCTCTTAACGCGTTTGATATTATGTGATAGATGTCTACCTCTAGAACAAGTCCCATTGACTCACCTAATAATAATGAAGAGTCAAATGTAAATTAGAATGATTCTTGGACTGATTCACAAGTTTCGGAAGAAGAATCGGAACCGGAAGAAGAATCGGAACCGGAAGAAGAATCGGAACCGGATGAAGAAATAGAACCGGTGGGGGAAATAATAAAATGGTTAAGTAAAAGTAAATCCTCAACCAACCGACCAAGGTTAATTATGGTCAATGGTGTTTCCGCCAAGGAAGCAAAATATTGGGAGGATTACCAATTCTCCGATGAATCGGATTCCGACGAGAATTCCGATGATGTTATAGAAATTACCCCAACTGAATTTAAAAAGGCAAAAGAAAATAATAAGGGAAAGGGCATAAAAATAGAGAAATCTAATTCCAACCCCGATGAACTTTATATGTATCGTCAACCCCCGAAGTCCTTAAGTTGTAACAATGACCCGGGAACCTCTAAACCACCAGGTTTTTCTAAACCGTTGTGGAAAACGACAGTTAGTATTAGGGGAACATAATATATCCCTATAAACTTGTCAAAACGAACCAAAACCGAAGAAGAAGAAACGAGCGAGTCGGAATAAGATAGTTGTATTCGTGTGGTGTAATATATGTAATATAGTGTTCTTATGCTTTATGATATATGTAAACATTGCTTGTATTAATAAGTATTTTTTTATGAATCTAACTCTTGTCTATTTTACAGTTTAAAAACACAAAATGGATAGATAACCCAATATTTTAAGAGACCTACCTGGAGACATGTGAAATGTCCCGTTCTTATTGATTAAAAACGTTCCATATTAATTGATTTCGTTGCGAGGTTTTGACCTCTATATGAGACGTTTTTCAAAGACTGCATTCATTTTTAAACAAACCATAACCTTTATTTCATCAATAAAGGTTTAAAAAGCTTTACGTAGATTATCAAATAATGATAATCTAATATATCCTGTTTACACACGACCATTACATAATGGTTTACAATACAAATATGTTACAACAAAATAAGTTTCTTGAATGCAGTTTTTACACAATATCATACAAGCATGGACTCCAAATCTTGTCCTTATTTAAGTATGCGACAGCGGAAGCTCTTAATAATCACCTGAGAATAAACATGCTTAAAACGTCAACAAAAATGTTGGTGAGTTATAGGTTTAACCTATATATATCAAATCGTAACAATAGACCACAAGATTTCATATTTCAATACACATCCCATACATAGAGATAAAAATCATTCATATGGTGAACACCTGGTAACCGACAATAACAAGATGCATATATAAGAATATCCCCATCATTCCGGGACACCCTTCGGATATGATATAAATTTCGAAGTACTAAAGCATCCGGTACTTTGGATGGGGTTTGTTAGGCCCAATAGATCTATCTTTAGGATTCGCGTCAATTAGGGTGTCTGTTCCCTAATTCTTAGATTACCAGACTTAATAAAAAGGGGCATATTCGATTTCGATAATTCAACCATAGAATGTAGTTTCACGTACTTGTGTCTATTTTGTAAATCATTTATAAAACCTGCATGTATTCTCATCCCAAAAATATTAGATTTTAAAAGTGGGACTATAACTCACTTTCACAGATTTTTACTTCGTCGGGAAGTAAGACTTGGCCACTGGTTGATTCACGAACCTATAACAATATATACATATATATCAAAGTATGTTCAAAATATATTTACAACACTTTTAATATATTTTGATGTTTTAAGTTTATTAAGTCAGCTGTCCTCGTTAGTAACCTACAACTAGTTGTCCACAGTTAGATGTACAGAAATAAATCGATAAATATTATCTTGAATCAATCCACGACCCAGTGTATACGTATCTCAGTATTGATCACAACTCAAACTATATATATTTTGGAATCAACCTCAACCCTGTATAGCTAACTCCAACATTCACATATAGAGTGTCTATGGTTGTTCCGAAATATATATAGATGTGTCGACATGATAGGTCGAAACATTGTATACGTGTCTATGGTATCTCAAGATTACATAATATATAATACAAGTTGATTAAGTTATGGTTGGAATAGATTTGTTACCAATTTTCACGTAGCTAAAATGAGAAAAATTATCCAATCTTGTTTTACCCATAACTTCTTCATTTTAAATCCGTTTTGAGTGAATCAAATTGCTATGGTTTCATATTGAACTCTATTTTATGAATCTAAACAAAAAAAGTATAGGTTTCTAGTTGGAAAAATAAGTTACAAGTCGTTTTTGTAAAGGTAGTCATTTCAGTCGAAAGAACGACGTCTAGATGACCATTTTAGAAAACATACTTCCACTTTGAGTTTAACCATAATTTTTGGATATAGTTTCATGTTCATAATAAAAATCATTTTCTCAGAATAACAACTTTTAAATCAAAGTTTATCATAGTTTTTAATTAACTAATCCAAAACAGCCCGCGGTGTTACTACGACGGCGTAAATCCGGTTTTACGGTGTTTTTCGTGTTTCCAGGTTTTAAATCATTAAGTTAGCATATCATATAGATATAGAACATGTGTTTAGTTGATTTTAAAAGTCAAGTTAGAAGGATTAACTTTTGTTTGCGAACAAGTTTAGAATTAACTAAACTATGTTCTAGTGATTACAAGTTTAAACCTTCGAATAAGATAGCTTTATATGTATGAATCGAATGATGTTATGAACATCATTACTACCTTAAGTTCCTTGGATGAACCTACTGGAAAAGAGAAAAATGGATCTAGCTTCAATGGATCCTTGGATGGCTCAAAGTTCTTGAAGCAAAATCATGACACGAAAACAAGTTCAAGTAAGATCATCACTTGAAATAAGATTGTTATAGTTATAGAAATTGAACCAAAGTTTGAATATGATTATTACCTTGTATTAGAATGATAACCTACTGTAAGAAACAAAGATTTCTTGAGGTTGGATGATCACCTTACAAGATTGGAAGTGAGCTAGCAAACTTGAAAGTATTCTTGATTTTATGAAACTAGAACTTTTGGAATTTATGAAGAACACTTAGAACTTGAAGATAGAACTTGAGAGAGTTCAATTAGATGAATAAAATTGAAGAATGAAAGTGTTTGTAGGTGTTTTTGGTCGTTGGTGTATGGATTAGATATAAAGGATATGTAATTTTGTTTTCATGTAAATAAGTCATGAATGATTACTCATATTTTTGTAATCTTATGAGATATTTCATGCTAGTTGCCAAATGATGGTTCCCACATGTGTTAGGTGACTCACATGGGCTGCTAAGAGCTGATCATTGGAGTGTATATACCAATAGTACATACATCTAAAAGCTGTGTATTGTACGAGTACGAATACGGGTGCATACGAGTAGAATTGTTGATGAAACTGAACGAGAATGTAATTGTAAGCATTTTTGTTAAGTAGAAGTATTTTGATAAGTGTATTGAAGTCTTTCAAAAGTGTATAAATACATATTAAAACACTACATGTATATACATTTTAACTGAGTCGTTAAGTCATCGTTAGTCGTTACATGTAAGTGTTGTTTTGAAACCTTTAGGTTAACGATCTTGTTAAATGTTGTTAACCCAATGTTTTATAATAACAAAAGAGATTTTAAATTATTATATTATCATGATATTATGATGTACGAATATCTCTTAATATGATATATATACATTAAATGTCGTTACAACGATAAACGTTACATATATGTCTCGTTTCAAAATCATTAAGTTAGTAGTCTTGTTTTTACATATGTAGTTCATTGTTAATATAATTAATGATATGTTTACTTATCATAATATCATGTTAACTATATATATAACCATATATATGTCATCATATAGTTTTTTTACAAGTTTTAACGTTCGTGAATCACCGGTCAACTTGGGTGGTCAATTGTCTATATGAAACCTATTTCAATTAATCAAGTCTTAACAAGTTTGATTGCTTAACATGTTGGAAACATTTAATCATGTAAACATCAATCTCAATTAATATATATAAACATGGAAAAGTTCGGGTCACTACAGTACCTACCCGTTAAATAAATTTCGTCCCGAAATTTTAAGCTGTTGAAGGTGTTGACGAATCTTCTGGAAATAGATGCGGGTATTTCTTCTTCATCTGATCTTCACGCTCCCAGGTGAACTCGGGTCCTCTACGAGCATTCCATCGAACCTTAACAATTGGTATCTTGTTTTGCTTAAGTCTTTTAACCTCACGATCCATTATTTCGACGGGTTCTTCGATGAATTGGAGTTTTTCGTTGATTTGGATTTCATCTAACGGAATAGTGAGATCTTCTTTAGCAAAACATTTCTTCAAATTCGAGACGTGGAAAGTGTTATGTACAGCCGCGAGTTGTTGAGGTAACTCAAGTCGGTAAGCTACTGGTCCGACACGATCAATAATCTTGAATGGTCCAATATACCTTGGATTTAATTTCCCTCGTTTACCAAATCGAACAACGCCTTTCCAAGGTGAAACTTTAAGCATGACCATCTCTCCAATTTCAAATTCTATATCTTTTCTTTTAATGTCAGCGTAGCACTTTTGTCGACTTTGGGCGGTTTTCAACCGTTGTTGAATTTGGATGATCTTCTCGGTAGTTTCTTGTATAATCTCCGGACCCGTAATCTGTCTATCCCCCACCTCACTCCAACAAATCGGAGACCTGCACTTTCTACCATAAAGTGCTTCAAACGGCGCCATCTCAATGCTTGAATGGTAGCTGTTGTTGTAGGAAAATTCTGCTAACGGTAGATGTCAATCCCAACTGTTTCCGAAATCAATAACACATGCTCGTAGCATGTCTTCAAGCGTTTGTATCGTCCTTTCGCTCTGCCCATCAGTTTGTGGATGATAGGCAGTACTCATGTCTAGACGAGTTCCTAATGCTTGCTGTAATGTCTGCCAGAATCTTGAAATAAATCTGCCATCCCTATCAGAGATAATAGAGATTGGTATTCCATGTCTGGAGACGACTTCCTTCAAATACAGTCGTGCTAACTTCTCCATCTTGTCATCTTCTCTTATTGGTAGGAAGTGTGCTGATTTGGTGAGACGATCAACTATTACCCAAATAGTATCAAAACCACTTGCAGTCCTTGGCAATTTAGTGATGAAATCCATGGTAATGTTTTCCCATTTCCATTCCGGGATTTCGGGTTGTTGAAGTAGACCTGATGGTTTCTGATGCTCAGCTTTGACCTTAGAACACGTCAAACATTCTCCTACGTATTTAGCAACATCGGCTTTCATACCCGGCCACCAAAAATGTTTCTTGAGATCCTTGTACATCTTCCCCGTTCCAGGATGTATTGAGTATCTGGTTTTATGAGCTTCTCTAAGTACCATTTCTCTCATATCTCCAAATTTTGGTACCCACATCCTTTCAGCCCTATATCGGGTTCCGTCTTCCCGAATATTAAGATGTTTCTCCGATCCTTTGAGTATTTCATCCTTTAAATTTCCCTCTTTTAAAACTCCTTGTTGCGCCTCCTTTATTTGAGTAGTAATGTTATTATGAATCATTATATTCATAGATTTTACTCGAATGGGTTCTCTATCCTTCCTGCTCAAGGCATCGGCTACCACATTTGCCTTCCCCGGGTGGTAACGAATCTCAAAATCGTAATCATTCAATAATTCAATCCACCTACGCTGCCTCATATTCAGTTGTTTCTGATTAAATATGTGTTGAAGACTTTTGTGGTCGGTATATATAATACTTTTGACCCCATATAAGTAGTGCCTCCAAGTCTTTAATGCAAAAACAACCGCGCCTAATTCCAAATCATGCGTCGTATAATTTTGTTCGTGAATCTTCAATTGTCTAGACGCATAAGCAATCACCTTCGTTCGTTGCATTAATACACAACCGAGACCTTGCTTTGATGCGTCACAATAAATCACAAAATCATCATTCCCTTCAGGCAATGACAATATAGGTGCCGTAGTTAGCTTTTTCTTCAATAACTGAAACGCTTTCTCTTGTTCATCATTCCATTCAAATTTCTTCCCTTTATGCGTTAATGCAGTCAAAGGTTTTGCTATTCTGGAAAAGTCTTGGATGAACCTTCTGTAGTAACCAGCTAGTCCTAAAAACTGGCGTATGTGTTTCGGAGTTTTCGGGGTTTCCCACTTTTCAACAGTTTCTATCTTTGCCGGATCCACCTTAATACCTTCTTTGTTCACTATGTGACCGAGGAATTGAACTTCTTCCAACCAAAATGCACACTTTGAAAACTTAGCGTACAATTCTTCCTTCCTCAATACTTCTAACACTTTTCTCAAATGTTCACCGTGTTCTTGGTCATTCTTTGAGTAAATAAGTATGTCATCAATGAAAACAATGACAAACTTGTCAAGGTATGGTCCACACACTCGGTTCATAAGGTCCATGAACACAGCTGGTGCATTAGTTAAACCAAACGGCATGACCATAAACTCGTAATGACCGTAACGTGTTCTGAAAGCAGTCTTTGGAATATCATCTTCTTTCACCCGCATTTGATGATACCCGGAACGTAAGTCAATCTTTGAATAAACAGACGAGCCTTGTAGTTGATCAAATAAGTCGTCGATTCTCGGTAGTGGGTAGCGGTTCTTGATGGTAAGTTTGTTCAACTCTCGGTAGTCGATACACAACCTGAATGTACCATCTTTCTTCTTGACAAACAAAACAGGAGCTCCCCACGGTGATGTGCTTGGTCGAATGAAACCACGCTCTAAAAGTTCTTGTAATTGGCTTTGCAGTTCTTTCATCTCGCTGGGTGCGAGTCTGTAAGGAGCACGAGCTATTGGTGCAGCTCCTGGTACAAGATCTATTTGAAATTCAACGGATCGATGTGGGGGTAATCCCGGTAATTCTTTCGGAAATACATCGGGAAATTCTTTTGCAATGGGAACATCATTGATGCTCTTTTCTTCAGTTTGTACTTTCTCGACGTGTGCTAGAACAGCATAGCAACCTTTTCTTATTAGTTTTTGTGCCTTCAAATTACTAATAAGATGTAGCTTCGTGTTGCCCTTTTCTCCGTACACCATTAAGGGTTTTCCTTTTTCTCGTATAATGCGAATTGCATTTTTGTAACAAACGATCTCCGCTTTCACTTCTTTCAACCAGTCCATACCGATTATCACATCAAAACTCCCTAACTCTACTGGTATCAAATCAATCTTAAATGTTTCGCTAACCAGTTTAATTTCTCGATTCCGACATATATTATCTGCTGAAATTAATTTACCATTTGCTAATTCGAGTAAAAATTTACTATCCAAAGGCGTCAATGGACAACTTAATTTAGCACAAAAATCTCTACTCATATAGCTTCTATCCGCACCCGAATCAAATAAAACGTAAGCAGATTTATTGTCAATAAGAAACGTACCCGTAACAAGCTCCGGGTCTTCCTGTGCCTCTACCGCATTAATATTGAAAACTCTTCCACGGCCTTGTCCATTCGTGTTCTCCTGGTTCGGGCAATTTCTAATAATGTGGCCTGGTTTTCCACATTTATAACAAACTACATTGGCATAACTTGCTCCGACACTACTTGCTCCGCCATTACTCGTTCCGACACCATTTGTTCCTTTCGTTCTATTAACCCCTGGTCCGTAGACCTCACACTTCGCCGCGCTATGACCATTTCTTTTACACTTGTTGCAAAATTTGGTGCAGAACCCCGAGTGATTCTTTTCACACCTTTGGCATAGTTGCTTCTGATTGTTGTTGTTGTTGCGGTTATTATTGTTGTTGGGATGATTGTTGTAGTTGCTGTTGTTGTTGTTGTTGTTGTTGTTGTTGTTGTTGGGCCGTTTGTTGTAGTTGCGATTGATGTTGCGATTGTTGGGATAATTGTTGCGATTATTGTTGTAATTGCTGTTGTTGTTGTATTGGTGATTCTTATCACCGTTTTCCTCCCACTTTCTTTTGACTTGCTTCACATTGGCCTCTTCAGCAGTCTGTTCTTTAATTCTTTCTTCAATCTGGTTCACTAGTTTGTGAGCCATTCTACATGCCTGTTGTATGGAGGCGGGCTCGTGTGAACTTATATCTTCTTGGATTCTTTCCGGTAATCCTTTCACAAACGCGTCGATCTTCTCTTCCTCATCTTCGAATGCTCCCGGACACAATAGGCACAATTCTGTGAATCGTCTTTCGTACGTGGTAATATCAAATCCTTGGGTTCGTAACCCTCTAAGTTCTGTCTTGAGCTTATTGACCTCGGTTCTGGGACGGTACTTCTCGTTCATCAAGTGCTTGAATGCTGACCACGGTAGTGCGTACGCATCATCTTGTCCCACTTGCTCTAGATAGGTATTCCACCATGTTAACGCAGAACCTGTGAAGGTATGCGTAGCGTACTTCACTTTGTCCTCTTCAGTACACTTACTTATGGCAAACACCGATTCAACCTTCTCGGTCCACCGTTTCAATCCGATCGGTCCTTCGGTTCCATCAAATTCCAAAGGTTTGCAGGCAGTGAATTCTTTGTAGGTGCATCCTACACGATTTCCTGTACTGCTAGATCCAAGGTTATTGTTGGTATGTAGCGCAGCCTGTACTGCGGCTATGTTTGAAGCTAGAAAAGTACGGAATTCCTCTTCATTCATATTCACGGTGTGTCGAGTAGTCGGTGCCATTTCCTTCAAAATAGTTAAATGGAACAAGTTAATCATACAGAATATTAAGAGTAGTTAATAGTATTTCGTAGCATAATATGAACTCATTTATAAAAGCTTTTTCTTCATATTAGCGTTTTATAAGTTTAAATTCGGGTAGTACCTACCCGTTAAGTTCATACTTAGTAGCTAATATACAATTCAACTACTACAATTCTATATGAAAAACTGATTATAATAATATTTCGCGTTCAAACTTTTATACAATATTTTACAAACTTACAATACCGCTTATTTTACATAAAGCATGAAATATAGCACACAATAACTTTGATACAAGATAGTTGTGAAGACAATTCTAGCTAGTACACAAGTCGTTCAGCAAAGGCAATAAATACACGTAATTCATACGTCCAGAAACAAGTCATGCATTCTGGTTTTACTAGGACTACTTCCCATCCTTGGTCTTGTGCAACATAACCGTTATGGCCGTTGATAAGACAGCGTGTTGTAACGTCATCAAAGGGACGAGGGTTACGTAATGTCCAACAGTCCCGTAATAATCTAAAAACCTCATTTCTTACCCCAATTACCGACTCCGTCACTTGTGGAAACGTTTTGTTTAATAGTTGTAGCCCGATGTTCTTGTTCTCACTTTGGTGAGAAGCGAACATTACTAATCCGTAAGCATAACATGCTTCTTTATGTTGCATGTTAGCCGCTTTTTCTAAATCACGAAGTCCAATATTCGGATATATTGAGTCAAAATAATTTCTTAACCCGTTGCGTAAAATAGCATTTGGGTTCCCCGCAATATATGCGTCAAAGTAAACACATCGTAACTTATGGGTTTCCCAATGTGATATCCCCCATCTTTCAAATGAAAGTCTCTTATAAACCAAGACATTCTTGGAACGTTCTTCGAATGTCTTACAAACTGATCTCGCCTTAAATAGTTGTGCCGAAGAATTCTGGCCGACTCTAGACAAGATTTCATCAATCATGTCTCCGGGTAGGTCTCTTAAAATATTGGGTTGTCTATCCATTTTGTATTTTTAAACTGTAAAATAGACAAGAGTTAGATTCATAAAAAAAAATACTTATTAATACAAGCAATTTTTACATATATCATAAAGCATAAGAACACTATATTCCATATATTACACCACACGAATACAACTATCTTATTCCGACTTGCTCGTTTCTTCTTCTTCGGTTTTGGTTCGTTTTGCCAAGTTTCTAGGGATATATGATGTTCCCCTAATACGAACCGTCGTTGTCCACATTGGTTTAGAAAAACCTGGTGGTTTAGAGGTTCCCGGGTCATTGTTACAACTTAAGGACTTCGGGGGTTGACGATACATATAAAGTTCATCGGGGTTGGAATTAGATTTCTCTATTTTTATGCCCTTTCCCTTATTATTTTCTTTTGCCTTTTTAAATTCAGTTGGGGTAATTTCTATAACATCATCGGAATTCTCGTCGGAATCCGATTCATCGGAGAATTGGTAATCCTCCCAATATTTTGCTTCCTTGGCGGAAACACCATTGACCATAATTAACTTTGGTCGGTTGGTTGAAGATTTTCTTTTACTTAACCGTTTTATTATTTCCCCCACCGGTTCTATTTCTTCATCCGGTTCCGATTCTTCTTCCGGTTCCGATTCTTCTTCCGGTTCCGACTCTTCTTCCGGTTCCTCTTCGGGAACTTGTGAATCAGTCCACAAATTATTCCAATTTACATTTGACTCTTCATTATTATTAGGTGAGTCAATGGGACTTGTTCTAGAGGTAGACATCTATCACATAATATCAAACACGTTAAGAGATTAATATATCACATAATATTCATATGTTAAAAATATATAGTTTCCAACAAAAATGTTAAGCAATCATTTTTAAAGAAAACACGGTCGAAGTCCAGACTCACTAATGCATCCTAACAAACTCGATAAGACACACTAATGCAAATTTTCTGGTTCTCTAAGACCAACGCTCGGATACCAACTGAAATGTCCCGTTCTTATTGATTAAAAACGTTCCATATTAATTGATTTCGTTGCGAGGTTTTGACCTCTATATGAGACGTTTTTCAAAGACTGCATTCATTTTTAAACAAACCATAACCTTTATTTCATCAATAAAGGTTTAAAAAGCTTTACGTAGATTATCAAATAATGATAATCTAATATATCCTGTTTACACACGACCATTACATAATGGTTTACAATACAAATATGTTACAACAAAATAAGTTTCTTGAATGCAGTTTTTACACAATATCATACAAGCATGGACTCCAAATCTTGTCCTTATTTAAGTATGCGACAGCGGAAGCTCTTAATAATCACCTGAGAATAAACATGCTTAAAACGTCAACAAAAATGTTGGTGAGTTATAGGTTTAACCTATATATATCAAATCGTAACAATAGACCACAAGATTTCATATTTCAATACACATCCCATACATAGAGATAAAAATCATTCATATGGTGAACACCTGGTAACCGACAATAACAAGATGCATATATAAGAATATCCCCATCATTCCGGGACACCCTTCGGATATGATATAAATTTCGAAGTACTAAAGCATCCGGTACTTTGGATGGGGTTTGTTAGGCCCAATAGATCTATCTTTAGGATTCGCGTCAATTAGGGTGTCTGTTCCCTAATTCTTAGATTACCAGACTTAATAAAAAGGGGCATATTCGATTTCGATAATTCAACCATAGAATGTAGTTTCACGTACTTGTGTCTATTTTGTAAATCATTTATAAAACCTGCATGTATTCTCATCCCAAAAATATTAGATTTTAAAAGTGGGACTATAACTCACTTTCACAGATTTTTACTTCGTCGGGAAGTAAGACTTGGCCACTGGTTGATTCACGAACCTATAACAATATATACATATATATCAAAGTATGTTCAAAATATATTTACAACACTTTTAATATATTTTGATGTTTTAAGTTTATTAAGTCAGCTGTCCTCGTTAGTAACCTACAACTAGTTGTCCACAGTTAGATGTACAGAAATAAATCGATAAATATTATCCTGAATCAATCCACGACCCAGTGTATACGTATCTCAGTATTGATCACAACTCAAACTATATATATTTTGGAATCAACCTCAACCCTGTATAGCTAACTCCAACATTCACATATAGAGTGTCTATGGTTGTTCCGAAATATATATAGATGTGTCGACATGATAGGTCGAAACATTGTATACGTGTCTATGGTATCTCAAGATTACATAATATATAATACAAGTTGATTAAGTTATGGTTGGAATAGATTTGTTACCAATTTTCACGTAGCTAAAATGAGAAAAATTATCCAATCTTGTTTTACCCATAACTTCTTCATTTTAAATCCGTTTTGAGTGAATCAAATTGCTATGGTTTCATATTGAACTCTATTTTATGAATCTAAACAAAAAAAGTATAGGTTTCTAGTTGGAAAAATAAGTTACAAGTCGTTTTTGTAAAGGTAGTCATTTCAGTCGAAAGAACGACGTCTAGATGACCATTTTAGAAAACATACTTCCACTTTGAGTTTAACCATAATTTTTGGATATAGTTTCATGTTCATAATAAAAATCATTTTCTCAGAATAACAACTTTTAAATCAAAGTTTATCATAGTTTTTAATTAACTAATCCAAAACAGCCCGCGGTGTTACTACGACGGCGTAAATCCGGTTTTACGGTGTTTTTCGTGTTTCCAGGTTTTAAATCATTAAGTTAGCATATCATATAGATATAGAACATGTGTTTAGTTGATTTTAAAAGTCAAGTTAGAAGGATTAACTTTTGTTTGCGAACAAGTTTAGAATTAACTAAACTATGTTCTAGTGATTACAAGTTTAAACCTTCGAATAAGATAGCTTTATATGTATGAATCGAATGATGTTATGAACATCATTACTACCTTAAGTTCCTTGGATGAACCTACTGGAAAAGAGAAAAATGGATCTAGCTTCAATGGATCCTTGGATGGCTCAAAGTTCTTGAAGCAAAATCATGACACGAAAACAAGTTCAAGTAAGATCATCACTTGAAATAAGATTGTTATAGTTATAGAAATTGAACCAAAGTTTGAATATGATTATTACCTTGTATTAGAATGATAACCTACTGTAAGAAACAAAGATTTCTTGAGGTTGGATGATCACCTTACAAGATTGGAAGTGAGCTAGCAAACTTGAAAGTATTCTTGATTTTATGAAACTAGAACTTTTGGAATTTATGAAGAACACTTAGAACTTGAAGATAGAACTTGAGAGAGTTCAATTAGATGAAGAAAATTGAAGAATGAAAGTGTTTGTAGGTGTTTTTGGTCGTTGGTGTATGGATTAGATATAAAGGATATGTAATTTTGTTTTCATGTAAATAAGTCATGAATGATTACTCATATTTTTGTAATCTTATGAGATATTTCATGCTAGTTGCCAAATGATGGTTCCCACATGTGTTAGGTGACTCACATGGGCTGCTAAGAGCTGATCATTGGAGTGTATATACCAATAGTACATACATCTAAAAGCTGTGTATTGTACGAGTACGAATACGGGTGCATACGAGTAGAATTGTTGATGAAACTGAACGAGAATGTAATTGTAAGCATTTTTGTTAAGTAGAAGTATTTTGATAAGTGTATTGAAGTCTTTCAAAAGTGTATAAATACATATTAAAACACTACATGTATATACATTTTAACTGAGTCGTTAAGTCATCGTTAGTCGTTACATGTAAGTGTTGTTTTGAAACCTTTAGGTTAACGATCTTGTTAAATGTTGTTAACCCAATGTTTTATAATAACAAAAGAGATTTTAAATTATTATATTATCATGATATTATGATGTACGAATATCTCTTAATATGATATATATACATTAAATGTCGTTACAACGATAAACGTTACATATATGTCTCGTTTCAAAATCATTAAGTTAGTAGTCTTGTTTTTACATATGTAGTTCATTGTTAATATAATTAATGATATGTTTACTTATCATAATATCATGTTAACTATATATATAACCATATATATGTCATCATATAGTTTTTTTACAAGTTTTAACGTTCGTGAATCACCGGTCAACTTGGGTGGTCAATTGTCTATATGAAACCTATTTCAATTAATCAAGTCTTAACAAGTTTGATTGCTTAACATGTTGGAAACATTTAATCATGTAAACATCAATCTCAATTAATATATATAAACATGGAAAAGTTCGGGTCACTACAACATGATTGATGAAATCTTGTCTAGAGTCGGCCAGAATTCCTCGGCACAACTATTTAAGGCGAGATCAGTTTGTAAGACATTCGAAGAACGTTCCAAGAATGTCTTGGTTTATAAGAGACTTTCGTTTGAAAGATGGGGGATATCACATTGGGAAACCCATAAGTTACGATGCGTTTACTTTGACGCATATATTGCGGGGAACCCAAATGCTATTTTACGCAACGGGTTAAGAAATTATTTTGACTCAATATATCCGAATATTGGACTTCGTGATTTAGAAAAAGCGGCTAACATGCAACATAAAGAAGCATGTTATGCTTACGGATTAGTAATGTTCGCTTCTCACCAAAGTGAGAACAAGAACATCGGGCTACAACTATTAAACAAAACGTTTCCACAAGTGACGGAGTTGGTAATTGGGGTAAGAAATGAGGTTTTTAGATTGTTACGGGACTGTTGGACATTACGTAACCCTCGTCCCTTTGACGACATTACAACACGCTGTCTTATCAACGGCCATAACGGTTATGTTCCACAAGACCAAGGATGGGAAGTAGTCCTAGTAAAACCAGAATGCATGACTTGTTTCTGGACGTATGAATTACGTGTCTTTATTGCCTTTGCTGAACGACTTGTGTACTAGCTAGAATTATCTTCACAACCATCTTGTATCAAATTTATTGTGTGCTATATTTCATGCTATATGTAAAATAACCGGTATTGTAAGTTTGTAAAATATTGTGTAAAAGTTTGAACGCGAAATATTATTATAATCAGTTTTTCATATAGAATTGTAGTAGTTGAATTGTATATTAGCTACTAAGTATGAACTTAACGGGTAGGTACTACCCGAATTTAAACTTATAAAACGCTAATATGAAGAAAAAGCTTTTATAAATGAGTTCATATTATGCTACGAAATACTATTAACTACTCTTAATATTCTGTATGATTAACTTGTTCCATTTGACTATTTTGAAGGAAATGGCACCGACTACTCGACACACCGTGAATATGAATGAAGAGGAATTCCGTACTTTTCTAGCTTCAAACATTGCCGCAGTACAGGCTGCGCTACATACCAACAATAACCTTGGATCTAGCAGTACAGGAAATCGTGTAGGATGCACCTACAAAGAATTCACTGCCTGCAAACCTTTGGAATTTGATGGAACCGAAGGACCGATCGGATTGAAACGGTGGACCGAGAAGGTCGAATCGGTGTTTGCCATAAGTAAGTGTACTGAAGAGGATAAAGTGAAGTACGCTACGCATACCTTCACAGGTTCTGCGTTAACATGGTGGAATACCTATCTAGAGCAAGTGGGACAAGACGATGCGTACGCACTACCGTGGTCAGCATTCAAGCACTTGATGAACGAGAAGTACCGTCCCAGAACCGAGGTCAATAAGCTCAAGACAGAACTTAGATGGTTACGAACCCAAGGATTTGATATTACCACGTATGAAAGACGATTCACAGAATTGTGCCTATTGTGTCCGGGAGCATTCGAAGATGAGGAAGAGAAGATCGACACGTTTGTGAAAGGATTACCGGAAAGAATCCAAGAAGATATAAGTTCACACGAGCCCGCCTCCATACAACAGGCATGTAGAATGGCTCACAAACTAGTGAACCAGATTGAAGAAAGAATTAAAGAACAGACTGCTGAAGAGGCCAATGTGAAGCAAGTCAAAAGAAAGTGGGAGGAAAACGGTGATAAGAATCACCAATACAACAACAACAGCAATTACAACAATAATTGCAACAATTATCCCAACAATCGCAACATCAATCGCAACTACAACAAACGGCCCAACAACAACAACAACAACAACAACAACAACAACAACAACAACAACAACAACAACAACAACTACAACAATCATCCCAACAACAATAATAACCGCAACAACAACAACAATCAGAAGCAGCTATGCCAAAGGTGTGAAAAGTATCACTCGGGGTTCTGCACCAAATTTTGCAACAAGTGTAAAAGAAATGGTCATAGCGCGGCGAAGTGTGAGGTCTACGGACCAGGGGTTAATAGAACGAAAGGAACAAATGGTGTCGGAACGAGTAATGGCGGAGGAAGTAGTGTCGGAGCAAGTTATGCCAATGTAGTTTGTTATAAATGTGGAAAACTGGGCCACATTATTAGAAATTGCCCGAACCAGGAGAACACGAATGGACAAGGCCGCGGAAGAGTTTTCAATATTAATGCGGCAGAGGCACAGGAAGACCCGGAGCTTGTTACGGGTACGTTTCTTATTGACAATAAATCTGCTTACGTTTTATTTGATTCGGGTGCGGATAGAAGCTATATGAGTAGAGATTTTTGTGCTAAATTAAGTTGCCCATTAACGCCTTTGGATAGTAAATTTTTACTCGAATTAGCAAATGGTAAATTAATTTCAGCAGATAATATATGTCGGAATCGAGAAATTAAACTGGTTAGCGAAACATTTAAGATTGATTTGATACCTGTAGAGTTAGGGAGTTTTGATGTGATAATCGGTATGGACTGGTTGAAAGAAGTGAAAGCAGAGATCGTTTGTTACAAAAATGCAATTCGCATTTTACGAGAAAAAGGAAAACCCTTAATGGTGTACGGAGAAAAGGGCAACACGAAGCTACATCTTATTAGTAATTTGAAGGCACAAAAACTAATAAGAAAAGGTTGCTATGCTGTTCTAGCACACGTCGAAAAAGTACAAACTGAAGAAAAGAGCATCAATGATGTTCCCATTCCAAAGAATTTCCCGATGTATTTCCTAAAGAATTATCGGGATTACCCCCACATCGATCCGTTGAATTTCAAATAGATCTTGTACCAGGAGCTGCACCAATAGCTCGTGCTCCTTACAGACTCGCACCCAGCAAGATGAAAGAACTGCAAAGCCAATTACAAGAACTTTTAGAGCGTGGTTTCATTCGACCAAGCACATCACCGTGGGGAGCTCCTGTTTTGTTTGTCAAGAAGAAAGATGGTACATTCAGGTTGTGTATCGACTACCGAGAGTTGAACAAACTTACCATCAAGAACCGCTACCCACTACCAAGAATCGACGACTTATTTGATAAACTACAAGGCTCATCTGTTTATTCAAAGATTGACTTACGTTCCGGGTATCATCAAATGCGGGTGAAAGAAGATGATATTCCAAAGACTGCTTTCAGAACACGTTACGGTCATTACGAGTTTATGGTCATGCCGTTTGGTTTAACTAATGCACCAGCTGTGTTCATGGACCTTATGAACCGAGTGTGTGGACCATACCTTGACAAGTTTGTCATTGTTTTCATTGATGACATACTTATTTACTCAAAGAATGACTAAGAACACGGTGAACATTTGAGAAAGGTGTTAGTAGTATTGAGGAAGAAAGAATTGTACGCTAAATTTTCAAAGTGTGCATTTTGGTTGGAAGAAGTTCAATTCCTCGGTCACATAGTGAACAAAAAAGGTATTAAGGTGGATCCGGCAAAGATAGAAACTGTTGAAAAGTGGGAAACCCCGAAAACTCCGAAACACATACGCCAGTTTTTAGGACTAGCTGGTTACTACAGAAGGTTCATCCAAGACTTTTCCAGAATAGCAAAACCCTTGACTGCATTAACGCATAAAGGGAAGAAATTTGAATGGAATGATGAACAAGAGAAAGCGTTTCAGTTATTGAAGAAAAAGATAACTACGACACCTATATTGTCATTGCCTAAAGGGAATGATGATTTTGTGATTTATTATGACGCATCAAAGCAAGGTCTCGGTTGTGTATTAATGCAACGAACGAAGGTGATTTCTTATGCGTCTAGACAATTGAAGATTCACGAACAAAAATTATACGACGCATGATTTGGAATTAGGCGCGGTTGTTTTTGCATTAAAGACTTGGAGGCACTACTTATATGGGGTCAAAAGTATTATATATACCGACCACAAAAGTCTTCAACACATATTTAATCAGAAACAACTGAATATGAGGCAGCGTAGGTGGATTGAATTATTGAATGATTACGACTTTGAGATTCGTTACCACCCGGGGAAGGCAAATGTGGTAGCCGATGCCTTGAGCAGGAAGGACAGAGAACCCATTCGAGTAAAATCTATGAATATAATGATTCATAATAACATTACTACTCAAATAAAGGAGGCACAACAAGGAGTTTTAAAAGAGGGAAATTTAAAGGATGAAATACCCAAAGGATCGGAGAAGCATCTTAATATTCGGGAAGACGGAACCTGGTATAGGGCTGAAAGGATTTGGGTACCAAAATTTGGAGATATGAGAGAAATGGTACTTAGAGAAGCTCATAAAACCAGATACTCAATACATCCTGGAACGGGGAAGATGTACAAGGATCTCAAGAAACATTTTTGGTGGCCGGGTATGAAAGCCGATGTTGCTAAATACGTAGGAGAATGTTTGACGTGTTCTAAGGTCAAAGCTGAGCATCAGAAACCATCAGGTCTACTTCAACAACCCGAAATCCCGGAATGGAAATGGGAAAACATTACCATGGATTTCATCACTAAATTGCCAAGGACTGCAAGTGGTTTTGATACTATTTGGGTAATAGTTGATCGTCTCACCAAATCCGCACACTTCCTACTAATAAGAGAAGATGACAAGATGGAGAAGTTAGCACGACTGTATTTGAAGGAAGTCGTCTCCAGACATGGAATACCAATCTCTATTATCTCTGATAGGGATGGCAGATTTATTTCAAGATTCTGGCAGACATTACAGCAAGCATTAGGAACTCGTCTAGACATGAGTACTGCCTATCATCCACAAACTGATGGGCAGAGTGAAAGGATGATACAAACGCTTGAAGACATGCTACGAGCATGTGTTATTGATTTCGGAAACAGTTGGGATCGACATCTACCGTTAGCAGAATTTTCCTACAACAACAGCTACCATTCAAGCATTGAGATGGCGCCGTTTGAAGCACTTTATGGTAGAAAGTGCAGGTCTCCGATTTGTTGGAGTGAAGTGGGGGATAGACAGATTACGGGTGCGGAGATTATACAAGAAACTACCGAGAAGATCATCCAAATTCAACAACGGTTGAAAACCGCCCAAAGTCGACAAAAGAGCTACGCTGACATTAAAAGAAAAGATATAGAATTTGAAATTGGAGAGATGGTCATGCTTAAAGTTGCACCTTGGAAAGGCGTTGTTCGATTTGGTAAACGAGGGAAATTAAATCCAAGGTATATTGGACCGTTCAAGATTATTGATCGTGTCGGACCAGTAGCTTACCGACTTGAGTTACCTCAACAACTCACGGCTGTACATAACACTTTCCATGTCTCGAATTTGAAGAAATGTTTTGCTAAAGAAGATCTCACTATTCCGTTAGATGAAATCCAAATCAACGAAAAACTCCAATAATGGATCGTGAGGTTAAAAGACTTAAGCAAAACAAGATACCAATTGTTAAGGTTCGATGAAATGCTCGTAGAGGACCCGAGTTCACCTGGGAGCGTGAAGATCAGATGAAGAAGAAATACCCGCATCTATTTCCAGAAGATTCGTCAACACCTTCAACAGCTTAAAATTTCGGGACGAAATTTATTTAACGGGTAGGTACTGTAGTGACCCGAACTTTTCCATGTTTATATATATTAATTGAGATTGATATTTACATGATTAAATGTTTCCAACATGTTAAGCAATCAAACTTGTTAAGACTTGATTAATTGAAATATGTTTCATATAGACAATTGACCACCCAAGTTGACCGGTGATTCACGAACGTTAAAACTTGTAAAAACTATATGATGACATATATATGGATATATATATAGTTAACATGATACTATGATAAGTAAACATATCATTAAGTATATTAACAATGAACTACATATGTAAAAACAAGACTACTAACTTAATGATTTTTAAACGAGACATATATGTAACGATTATCGTTGTAAAGACATTTAATGTATATATATCATATTAAGAGATATTCATACATGATAATATCATGATAATATAATAATTTAAAATCTCATTTGATATTATAAACATTGGGTTAACAACATTTAACAAGATCGTTAACCTAAAGGTTTCAAAACAACACTTACATGTAACGACTAACGATGACTTAACGACTCAGTTAAAATGTATATACATGTAGTGTTTTAATATGTTTTTATACACTTTTGGAAGACTTCAATACACTTATCAAAATACTTCTACTTAACAAAAATTCTTACAATTACATCCTCGTTCAGTTTCATCAACAATTCTACTCGTATGCACCCGTATTCGTACTCGTACAATACACAGCTTTTAGATGTATGTACTATTGGTATATACACTCCAATGATTAGCTCTTAGCAGCCCATGTGAGTCACCTAACACATGTGGGAACCATCATTTGGCAACTAGCATGAAATATCTCATAAAATTACAAAAATATGAGTAATCATTCATGACTTATTTACATGAAAACAAAATTACATATCCTTTATATCTAATCCATACACCAACGACCAAAAACACCTACAAACACTTTCATTCTTCAATTTTCTTCATCTAATTGATCTCTCTCAAGTTCTATCTTCAAGTTCTAAGTGTTCTTCATAAATTTCAAAAGTTCTAGTTTCATAAAATCAAGAATACTTTCAAGTTTGCTAGCTCACTTCCAATCTTGAAAGGTGATCATCCAACCTCAAGAAATCTTTGTTTCTTACAGTAGGTTATCATTCTAATACAAGGTAATAATCATATTCAAACTTTGGTTCAATTTCTATAACTATAAACTATCTTAATTCGAGTAAAAATCTTACATGAACTTGTTTTTGTGTCATGATCCTACTTCAAGAACTTTCAAGTCATCCAAGATCCTTTGAAGCTAGATCATTTCTTGTCACTTCCAGTAGGTTTACCTACTAAACTTGAGGTAGTAATGATGTTCATAACATCATTCGATTTATATATATAAAACTATCTTATTCGAAGGTTTAAACTCGTAATCACTAGAACATAGTTTAGTTAATTCTAAACTAGTTCGCAAACAAAAGTTAATCCTTCTAACTTGACTTTTAAAATTAACTACACACATGTTCTATATCTACATGATATGCTAACTTAATGATTTAAAACCTGAAAACACGAAAAACACCGTAAAACCGGATTTACGCCGTCGTAGTAACACCGCGGGCTGTTTTGGGTTAGTTAATTAAAAACTATGATAAACTTTGATTTAAAAGTTGTTATTCTGAGAAAATGATTTTTATTATGAACATGAAACTATATCCAAAAATTATGGTTAAACTCAAAGTGGAAGTATGTTTTCTAAAATGGTCATCTAGACGTCGTTCTTTCGACTGAAATGACTACCTTTACAAAAATGACTTGTAACTTATTTTTCCGACTATAAACCTATAATTTTTCTGTATAGATTCATAAAATAGAGTTCAATATGAAACCATAGCAATTTGATTCACTCAAAACGGATTTAAAATGAAGAAGTTATGGGTAAAACAAGATTGGATAATTTTTCTCATTTTAGCTACGTGAAAATTGGTAACAAATCTATTCCAACCATAACTTAATCAACTTGTATTGTATATTATGTAATCTTGAGATACCATAGACACGTATACAATGTTTCGACCTATCATGTCGACACATCTATATATATTTCGGAACAACCATAGACACTCTATATGTGAATGTTGGAGTTAGCTATACAGGGTTGAGGTTGATTCCAAAATATATATAGTTTGAGTTGTGATCAATACTGAGATACGTATACACTGGGTCGTGGATTGATTCAAGATAATATTTATCGATTTATTTCTGTACATCTAACTGTGGACAACTAGTTGTAGGTTACTAACGAGGACAGCTGACTTAATAAACTTAAAACATCAAAATATATTAAAAGTGTTGTAAATATATTTTGAACATGCTTTGATATATATGTATATATTGTTATAGGTTCGTGAATCAACCAGTGGCCAAGTCTTACTTCCCGACGAAGTAAAAATCTGTGAAAGTGAGTTATAGTCCCACTTTTAAAATCTAATATTTTTGGGATGAGAATACATGCAGGTTTTATAAATGATTTACAAAATAGACACAAGTACGTGAAACTACATTCTATGGTTGAATTATCGAAATCGAATATGCCCCTTTTTATTAAGTCCGGTAATCTAAGAATTAGGGAATAGACACCCTAATTGACGCGAATCCTAAAGATAGATCTATTGGGCCTAACAAACCCCATCCAAAGTACCGGATGCTTTAGTACTTCGAAATTTATATCATATCCGAAGGGTGTCCCGGAATGATGGGGATATTCTTATTATATATGCATCTTGTTAATGTCGGTTACCAGGTGTTCACCATATGAATGATTTTTATCTCTATGTATGGGATGTGTATTGAAATATGAAATCTTGTGGTCTATTGTTACGATTTGATATATATAGGTTAAACCTATAACTCACCAACATTTTTGTTGACGTTTAAAGCATGTTTATTCTCAGGTGAATACTAAGAGCTTCCGCTGTTGCATACTAAAATAAGGACAAGATTTGGAGTCCATGTTTGTATGATATTGTGTAAAAACTGCATTCAAGAAACTAATTTCGATGTAACATATTTGTATTGTAAACTATTATGTAAAGGTCGTGTGTAAACAGGATATTTTAGATTATCATTATTTGATAATCTACGTAAAGCTTTTTAAACCTTTATTTATGAAATAAAGGTTATGGTTTGTTTTAAAAATGAATGCAGTCTTTGAAAAATGTCTCATATAGAGGTCAAAACCTCGCAACGAAATCAATTAATATGGAACGTTTTTAATCAATAAGATCGGGACATTTCATTTATGTTCCTAGTAAATGTCTGCATAACGGTAAAAAGTTTGCTTTTGTTAGATTTGCAGAGGTGAAGGATTGTTCCAAACTTTTGGCATCCCTTGAAACAATCAAATTCAATTAATATGAGGATTCGTTGATTAAGGTGTTCATGGCAACTGAACGGGCACCTAGACAGAGATAATCAATC